>NW_026652307.1:27418-54151 GCF_009828535.3 Hylobates moloch | reverse complement strand
CATCCGTCATCCACCCATCATCCATCCATCCATCATTGATTCATCATCCATCCATCCATCTGTCCATCTATCATCTATCCATCTATCCATCATTCATCCATCATCCTTCTATTTGTCATCTATCCATCCATATATCATCCATCCATCCTTCATCCACCTACCATTTATCCATCCATTCATCCTTCCATCCATCCTTTATTCATCCATCCTTCATCTACCTATCATTCATTCATCCACCCATCATCCATTCATCCATCATTCATCCATCCATTCATACATCCACCCATCATCCATTGTTTCATCCATCATTCATTCATCCATCCACCCATCATCCATCCATTCATCCACCCATCACCCATTCATCCACCCATCACCCATTCATCCATCATTCATTCATCAATCCACCCATCATCCATTCATTCATCATTCATTCATCTACCCATCACTCATTCATCCATCATTCATTCATCTATCCATCATTCATCCATCATCCATCCATTCATCCTTCCATCCATCCATTCACCCATCCATCATCCATGCATTCCCAGGATGCACACTCATGAAGCCCTATCCACCACCCCAGATGGGCTTTCTGTAAGTGGCTGAGTATGACCATCACCCCTCCAGTGGCCAAAGCCTAGAAGCCAGGTTCTTTAATGGAAGTTTCCACCACAAAATTCTGGACCCTTGGCATCCCATTCACAGCCCACAAGGAAGAAGGGCTTAAAAGCTTAATAACATTTGGGACCTTCATAGGATGATGTGTGCCTCTGTCTTTGAAAATTGACTTCAGTCACTCTTTTAACACTTAATGACTTCTCAGAAAATTTGATGTCTCCATTCTAGACGTGAAGCAGTCATTTCCCAGCACTGTGTTTCTAGCCTCTGGGCTTTGGTTTCATACCCGTGGATTCCAGTCTAGAGGCAGCTGCAGCAGCTGTACATGCAGGTGCTGGCGGGAGGTCCTCTGATCATTCGGTGCAAAAGCCTTTTGACCAAAGGAGCTATATTTGTTGTCCTTCCATCATCCTTAACTCCTTAAACCTCACGGTACCTTTTCTCCAAAGGCATTGTGATGTGACGGGCCTGTGCTCAGGCTCCCCAAGGAGGCTGCCTGGGGCCCCGACCCCGAGGAGGGCTCATAGCACTGGCCAGGCAGCACTGCCTCTCAGGCTGCTGCATCAGCATCACAGGGCGATTACCATGTGCTGGACTCTAGATGGGTGTCTGTTCTTTCGTTGTTCCTTAATCGAATGCCACTAGTTCCTAGGCGCAGGACGCCAGTGCGTCTTCACAGGCAGACTGCATGGTGGTGGTATAATCCCCATTACCAAGTGGAGGAAACTGAGGTGCAGAGATGGGCTCTTAATCTCTACTTCCTCAGGGCCCTGCCCACTGTCCAGAAGGACCTCGCCATGCCCACTTGAGACATGACTGCCTCGCATTAGTGGTGCCCGCTGACTCTGCCCACCAACTGCTGGGCCACATGGGCCCTGTTCCCTGAAAGGCTCAGATCCATTGTATGAGATTCCCCAAGACCCTGCTGGCACACAGACCTGCGTGTCAGTTTCTAGGCTATTGACTATCCATTGAGCTGCCTGCAGGTTTCTGCCAAGCATCTTCTTTGGGAATTATTCTGCCCAGTGCTGGTGAGTAGGCATCACCAGCAGAAATGCCCATGTCCATGGAGACACCACCTCAACCCGTCTGATCTGTCTTCTAGTCTTCAAGAGGGGGTGATAGTACTACCTGCATCTGAGATTGTTGCCAGGAGGCTGCCTGTGTGGGACTGTCTGCAGAGCCCAGCACAGGGTGACTGCCCAGCCATGCTGGTGCTGGACCCTGAGAGGCAGTGCTGCCTAGGAACCCGGGCTCCAGAACCACACCCTTGGGTTCAAATGCCACATCCACCCCTTGATAGCTGTGTGACCTCAGGAAAGTCACTGAGCCTCTCTGTGCCTCAGTGTCCTCATCTGTGAGGTAGAGATAACCCCGGTGCCTTCCTGGAGGGGTGGTGTGTGTGGTGTCAAGGGAGCTGTCTGTCAGGCCAGTGCTTAGCACAGAATGAAGCAGCAGCTACGCAAGTGAGGGCTTTGGCGTTGCTGGTTGTCAGGCTGACCAGGCCCTGCCTGTGGATCAGGCACCAGGCTTGGCATTTGGCCCACGGTTTCCTCTTTCATCCTCTGAGCAGCTCAGTGACGGTGATGCGGGTCTTTTCCTCCTTTCGAGCATCGCGAGGGGAGCTGTAAATCAGAGTGCACGCCCAGGCTTCCAGGCCCCAGATCCTGAAGACTTAACAACCCCCTGTACTGCTTATTAGAGGTCTTTAAACTGAAGGAGCTTTCGGTCTTGTTGGGAAAGCAGGATTATAATCATCCCACTCTGGCAGGAAAATGAAGGGAATAATTCAGAGTTCAAACAGGCGACCGCACTTAGTGGGGGAAGGGAGCAAACCCAGGTCAGTGCAGCTCTGCGGGGGTGCAGCTCCAGGGCCCTTGAAGGGCAAGTAGAATTGAGGTTGTGGTGGGAACACAGGAGGTTCTCCCAGGCTGCAGGGGGGCCCGCACCCACCTCCTTATTAAGAACTAATTGTGGTCTGTTCTGATTTGAAGATGGCTAGTGTCTTTTGCGATCATCCTATCAGAAAGGACTTCTGCTTCCCTCTTTGCTTACCCTGAAGGATTTGTGATGATGACTAATTTCCAGCACGTGTGGAGGGCTGCATATTTCTGCGAGTCCCGCTGCTTCTGAGCTCCTGCCAGACAGGCCCGTTGGGAGTAGGTCTGTGCTCACAGCCTCCTCCAGCAGTGACAGGAACGGCCTCTGAGAGGAGGGGCAGCTAGACAGCAAAACCAGGCACCGTTTTCCAAAGCTCCATCAAGAGCATCACTTGGGGAGTATGTTTTAAAAGGAGGAGAGCGAGTTTGCGGGGATCTTGAGAAGATGGGAGGCGGCGTCAGCCCCATCTCTCTTTTGCTGGAAGCTTTACAAGTTGAGCTCCAGCTCCATGGACAAGCAGCCGTGAGAACCGTGGGAGGGCGCACCACAGGCCTCACTCACTCACTCTCCAGGGGGCTGCCAAGAAAACCAGTGGTGCCCCCACTTTACAGAGGAGAGGCTGATGTGCAGAAACCCGAATTCAACAAGGTCAAGGAGTCACTGGGATTTAAACCCAGGATCTCTGGTTCATGAGCCTGGCTGAAACTAGCCATCTTCAAATCAGAACAAACCACAATTAATTCATAATAAGAGGGTGGGTGTGGGCCCCCCTGCAGCCTGGAAGAGCCTCTCAAGATCTCTGGTTCGTGAGCCCGGCTGTCGGTATCTCTCTGACCCGGGTTTGGTGATCGGACCCCACTGCGTTCCCAACAGGCAGTGCAATGGCCGGCCTGTGCTGATTTTGGTTGCATTTCCTGTTGGAGGTCTGCAGGCATTGCGGGCCACCTTGCTGTGACTCATGGAGTTTGTCTTCCTGCCACAAGTGAGCATAGATCTTGGTGTAACTGGTTGAAGGTCCGCTTATTAATTCCCATGCATTTGCCAAGAGAGCGCGGAATCGTTTATACGTGGTGAGAGTGAAACTGCATCCCGTCTGTGGGAGCTCTCGGGACTCGCAGGCCTTCTCCTGAGTTCCCACCTGGCCTTCCCCGTGACAGTGGTGTGGGCTCCTGCTTCAGCTTGGCAGCTTCCTGCATGTCCACCTCCGTCCTCTGAGGTCCTCAGGGGAACTCCAGCCAAGCCTCGCTGTGATACCCCCTCACCCCCAGCTTAGCCCCGGACCCAGTGAGCACGTGGGCAGAGTGGAGAGGCCGGATCGGGAAGCCCCCGAGCCAGTGGAGGGGGTGGGGAGGGATCCCAGACCCCAAGGGATGGGGCCAGATTTCCTCCCAAACCCCTCCAGCCACTGAAGATCGATGCGTGAGGAATAGCCACTCGTGAACTCGGTAACCATGTGTGAGGTGCTGCGCTGTCCCTGACACCAAATGTCGCATTCATTAAAGTTTAATTTGATCTTTTTCAATATCATATTACAATGTTTCCGTCTTGGAATGGAATGGTTATGGTTAGCATAAATCTGCCATGTACACAGAGACTTCATTTATATTAGCTTTTATTTAACTTAGTAAAAGGTAATTTGTTTTTATTAATTGATTCATTTTCCCCCCAGCCAGGCAAGCGGCCCGACTCGGAACCGCACGCACAGCACAGCCCGGGTGGGAGCCAGCGCTGCCCTTGCTCACCTGGCTGCGGGCTGTTGTCTTCCACGGAAATTTTAATTGACGGCCCGGTGCCGGTGTGGCCTTATTATCTGCTCCTCTCTCCCTTCGGTTTTTTAAGTTATCCTGGCCAGTTGATTAGTCTAACACTTACTACCAGGTGGGCTGGGGCCCTCTGCAGTGTTCTGCCATACACGGAGTGCAGGGAAAGCACACAAAGCTGCCAACTCACAGGTGCATCTGGCAGTGCCCTGGCATCAGGATGTGGCCTGCAGACCAGTTGGTGGCTCCATCAGCCACTGGCCTCCAGGAGCTGAGGAAGGAGCAGGAGGAAGGGTGTCAGGGAAGGCAACCCACACCAGGTGACAGGCGGCATGCATCCTGCTGCCCAGAGCTGGCCAGCACTGTCCGTTCACTGCCCATCCTCTATCCCTCTCCCTGACCACAAAGGTGGGAAGGCAGCTCCGTGCCAGAAAGATGCCTCAGTTTCCTCATTGCTGCTGGAGCTTTCTTACCAGCAGGAGGCCCCCATCTCAGGCCACGGCCTGCTGATCCGGGCGACTCCACTTTGGGTGGAGCTGTGGCACTGCTGGTGGGCCCACGCTGGTCTCTGCTCTCCTGTCAGGTGACCATGCGTGTGCCACATGTGATGATTGCGTGGCATGGCGTGCTCCTTGCACGCACAGACACACCCTTCCAGCATTCCTGGACAACACAGAGAAGGCATTTGCCTCCGTCATTCCCCGCCACGTGCTCTTCCAAAACCTTCCATGGAGGCCTCTCGTAAATCTTCCTCCCTCTGGCAGCCTCCTCTCAGCAGCCCAACTTTTCACTAAGGTTCATTCTATAAACATCAGGGCAGATGGCAGCTGTCGTGCAGGGTATGCAACAGATAACGGGCCCGGGGCTTCCTCTCAGCTACTTTCCTGGGGAACGGATGGCCACAGTGGGGTCAGGAGGGCACCACATGCTTCCGCCACCCATTTAGGGAGGAGATACCACCCGTCTGCCTCCCCGACCATCAATGTGGATACTTTTGCATTCGTTATTCAGTAAATAGTGAGCTCCTTTCATTGCCAGGGAGACCCCTCCCCTCTCCAGGTGGAGTTGTAATGCCAAGTTTTTCTTTACCAAAAAAGTCAAATTAAAAATGGCTAAACAGTTTCTAATGACTGTAGCTAAGAGCTATTTGATGGACAACACCTGCCACTTTGCTTGGATGGTGTTATATGAAGAAGCAAGATATCTGATGAATTCACCTATATCTATCCATTAAAAGACCCAGAAGCCACTTTTGGCTTGACCTTCGAGACGGGCTGCCTCTAGGGATCAGTGTTCCACAGGTTGCTAAACACTTCGCCGTCTTATAGAGCAGTAATGTGTGTGTAAGTGATGTGTGAATGCTGGCACTCTACACAAAGGCAGGGCCTGGTACTCGTCACCCGTGCAAATATTGCACAATTATCACTGGGACAAATTGTTTTCTGTGGTTTCAACGATGACACTTTATATGTGTGTAGTCTTTTACACTCTTTTCAAAGCTTTTTTAATATCCATTATGTCCTTTAATCCAACTAATTACACTTGAAGAGATTAATTAAATCTCCTTTTATAGGGGCCGGCAGGGTGAAAGGCACAGCTGTGTCACAGTTGGTTTGTGAGTGGCCATTACAAATGTAACAATAAGGGGAAAAAAAAACACAATCTACACCCCTCTCTGCTTCTGATGACTTCAATGGAAAAAAAAAAGTGTGGAAACAGCTTTGTACTTTAATATTATGAAATACTTAAGGGGAAACCCTTGCTAATTGTTCTGTTACTCTTTCTGACCATCCCTCCACCACTACCCAAAAAAAGTATGTCTGAAAGTTTCATAATAGGACGTTTTTATAAGAACATACGGTGGTAAGAGATCTTTGCTGATGAGATTCAAAGACGTAAGTGAGAGTTTCTCGGCCCCAGCATGGTGGCCACTGAGGGCCGGCAGGTTCTCCCACTGTGGCCGCCCTGAGCCTGCGGGCTGCATATCCCTGGCCCCCTCCCCTGGATGCCAGCATCCTCCCCCACCCACCTGCCCAGGTGTGGCAACCAAAAGTGTCTCCGGACATGGCCCAATGACCTTGGTCAGGGTGAATCGTCCCGGGTTCAAAACTGCTGAAATGGCGGCATCCCTGCAAAGTGTTTGCTGGAGTCTGCAAAGCAGGCCTCCCACGCAGGATGCAGCTCGGCAAAAGCCACAGAGCACAGGCTTCCCCGTGGGCCTGAGCCAGGAATCAGGCACGGCGCCGGCCAACATCAGCCCATCCCGGGGTCCCAGTGGCATCCCCTCCTCCGCCCCTCCGCTCCAGTTCCTAGGCAAGTAACCACCACTGCCCTGGTTCAGGCAGAAATTCCCCTTTCAGAAACTCACAACATCGGAGGAAGGAATTCAGAGGAGCAAAAACAGAGAAAACTTCTAGAAATAAATGTCTTCTGGGGTCAGATTCTGAGTCCTGCCCCACAAAACCTCTCCTCCCTTAAAAACCTCCCGGTGCTGCTGCGTGGACCACCCACGGGGAAGCCCTCAGGACTCAGGGGCCCAGCTCAGCTTCCCTCCTGGCATGAGTGCCTTGTAGTGAGGGGAGGCCTAGGAGGTGATGGCTTTCAGTTATGCCGCTTGAATAAGATGGCTTCTGAGCAGCCAGAGGGCCTGTCCCAAGTAAAGCAAAGGCCAAGGGTTCTCCCTTGGTTGGGAGCCTGGGAGGGCAGGAAGAGCCCTTGGGGTGCTGTGGCCCAGAACAGGGAGACTCTGCCCACACACTCATCCCGAGGACGTCAGTACACATGAGCAGGGGAATTGGCATAGACACAGCGGTGGAGACGCGGTATCCCTCGGCCGGCACACTGAGCACGTGCAGCCAGGGAGACTGAGAGCTCTGATCTTAGGACACTGGTCCAGAGAAGGATGCAGTCGGTTCCATGTGCACCCAAGGGGCTTACCTTGCAAACAGGTGTAAGGGCGTCTCCAGCACTGTGGTGTGAAAGGGTTGTCAATAGGCACGCCCACACACAGACATGTACATGCACAAACAACACGCACATACCCATGAGCACACACTCACATAGAGTTCTTTCCACACTGACTCCTTGTAAATCCTGCAGGGCATGGGCTCATTTAATTTCAGACAGTGAACAGTGTGAGGAGGCTAAAGGGCAAGAGGAGCTCAGGGCTGCTTTCGCTGCAGTTCCCAGCAAGCCCCCTCAGGACCACCTGTAGCCGGCTAAGCACCGAGAGCTGAGGCTGAGAGCACCAGCCAGGGAAGGCTCCTGTTTAGAACAAGTGAATGGCGCATTCTGCTCATTTCCCAGAGCCCAGTAGCCGAAGTTTTTGAAGCAGCCTTCCCCTTGCACAATAGGGCAAGACTGCCAGGAATAAGCTCCTTGCCTTAAAATGGCAGAGCTCTGTGGAGGCAGGGCCCGGGCTCAGGGAAACCGTCCTGGCTGTGCCGCTGGCCGGGGCTCAGGGAAACTGTCCTGGCTGTGCCTCTGGCCGGGGCTCAGGGAGCTCCAGGCAGGAGCGGAACCCAGGTGTGGCTGCCCCTGTAGGGGTGGTGACGGGGTGGAAGCTTTCCACTTGTGAACCATAGGACTTCCCAAAAGCATGACAGCCGTGACTCCATCAGTCTCTAAACATTTACCTGAGGAGTGCTGTTTATTAAAGCTATGGGAGAAAACTCACACAACTAAACTAAAATCCCGAGCTTGCTGTTGTCCATTGGGCTGCTTTGGTTTATGCTGCTGAGGTTAGAGGAACATTGCTATGGAAAGGCCCTGTTTCGACCTGGAACGCTTCCCTGCTGGAGACATAGTCACTCTCGAGTCATTTAAAAATACCCATAGGAGGGCACATGAAAACCCGGGGAAAGCTGAAGAAGGCCTAGACCTGCAGAAAGCCTGGACACCTGCGTTCATGCGATTGCGTCGGCATCCTATTCCCGCATTTGACCGTGGGCTTGAGTCATGATCCATGTTGTCAGCAGAGGAAGCTGGGTGAGAAGTATTTGGGACTCTCTGCACTAATTTTGCAACTTCTATGAATATTACACTTTTTTTTTTTTTTTTTTAGACAGAGTCTCACTCTGTCTCCCAGGCCGGAGTGCAGTACCGCAATCTCAGCTCACTGCAGCCTCAACCTCCTGGTCACAGGTGATCCTCCCACCTCAGTCCCCCGATTAGCTGGAACTACAGGCATGTGCCACCAAGCCCGGCTAATTTCTGTATTTTTTGTAGAGATGGGGTTTTCCCACGTTGCCCAGGCTGGTCTCGAACTCCTGAGCTCAAGTGCTGCCCACCTCGGCCTCCCAAAGTGCTGGGATTACAGGTGTGAGCCACCACACCTGACCAACTGTTTCAAAATTAAAATTTTTAAATGCATTTTTAAATTCCTTTCTCATTCATTAGATAATACCATTGTAGACAGATTTATTGAACAAATTTTCCATGCCCTTGAACAAAAGCCAGAATCTCACACACAGAAGTGACCACCCCTCACCCTGTCCACCTCTACCATCTTTCATTTAAAAAAAAACCTTCTTTCCACTGTGACATAGACCTATGTGGGACCCACCAGCTGGCTTCAATGGCAGCTTTTCATTGCCAAGTCAGAAATTATGTGGGGCGGGTCATCTTCTGAATGATCTCTCTGTTGTCATTAAGCTCAAATGGTGCCTTTGCCAGAGCTTGCCAGGCATGATTCCTGGGTTTTATCCTAATGCCCATTTGCTCAGTCATCCCCCCTATAATTTAACTCAGCTGGAAGGTTCTGGTGACTGGTGACCAGGCTGGAAGAGTGGAGGTTTGGACAGGGAATTGAGCTGCCTGTGGTTTTGGAAGAGCTTCCCTGGGAGATTTAGAGAAGCCCCAGGACAAAGAGGGTCAGGAGGGGCTGGATTCTGCAGCACTTCCCTGGGTTTGCCCAGGGCTGCCCTGGATGGTCCCCATCACTCAGGGCTCCCCAACGCCTGGGGAAGCGGGCTGTGCTCACCTCCTGCAGGCCCCTCCCGGGATACTGAGGATGCATGCGGTGAGGGTCTGTAGGCTGCTCAGCCATGGCCGTGAACTCGGGAAGCATTGCCTTCCCATCCACGAGCCTCTCCAGCTAAGCCCCCTCCAGCTGCAGGAGCCAGGACTTGCTGAACTCCGAGAGCGGGAGGGGAAACAGATTGATCAGGTAGCTGCCGTGTGCTTGGCTCTGTGCTGCGGCTGTACCCGATCTCGTTTTCTCCTTACTTCCTGTTATGTTCTTATTGATTAGCTGCTGTGACTGAGAAACTCAGAACTCCCAGGGATTCTGCAGGTTTCTTTCTGGCTCATGTCACAGACCCCTGCGGCTGCCCCTTGCCTATCCTCATTTCGGGGAGGAAGACTCTCTCTGTCTTAAGTCTCCCAGCTGCTGTGGCCAGGCGGGGCACCGTAAGTCTTGCTCATAGTCCAGAGGCAAGCGGTGCCACCGGGAAGGAAAGGCCACCCCCACTGACCCTGTGGGGGCAGCTCAGCTTTGGTGGTCAGCCAATCAGCTTGGCCACAAAGTTAGCCCTTTGATTATCTCCATTTTACAGAAGAGGAAACAGAAGGTCCAAGAAACGAGTTATCTTGCCCAAGAACACATGGTCCCCCAAAACCTCTGCAGTAATGACAACGTGTCTAGTACATGAGTGGGGACGTGGACACTGGCTGTTCCTTCCGAGTCTCTATGGGTCCCTCTGTCCCTCTCCTGCTGGTGGTCCCCCCAGGTGGTTCTGCCCGGCATTTCAGAAGTCCGCCCAAGCCCAGGCAGAAGCAGGAGGATTCTTCTCTTTGTAGGAATAAACACGACCCGCCTGGCCTCTGTATGAGTCAAGATCCTAGGACTTAACTTTGTGCAGAAGGAAGCGAAGCCCTTTCTAAAACACGAGTCCCCCGTCCGGCCTTCCTGACATCCTCGGTGGAGGCAGCCCACCCAGGTGAGTGCGGGACTCCTCACAGGAGCGGGATGTCTCCTCCGACGATGGGCTCATGTTTTCATAAGTCTAAAAAAGACCACATCCCTGGCTTTTTAAGAAAATATTATGGGGCAAGTGATTGATTTCATGATTGTTAGATATGAGTGATGGGGAGACTGGTTTCAGTTTCATGATTGCAGTTGTCATATTTCCGAACTTCCTAAATAGAGCTTTATTTTTAAAGATCCTACAGTCTTACATCAAGTTAAAAAGGTTGCTGTCAAAATCAAATGGCATGTCAATTTTAATGAGCAACTGAAAAATTAACAAATGTAACGTTCTAATCTAATTATGTTCTTTCGGAAAGCTTTTTGAAAATTGATTCAAGTTTGATATGTCAAGCGTTCTACCGCCAAGGCAGCAGTGACAGCGTGTGGGAACCCTGCACTGGGACCTTCCCGACGGGGCTCCGTTGGCCTCCGTGCTGTCTCTCTAGCTTGGGATTACTCGCTAACGCTGTAAAACTTTTCATGAACTACGTGCGCATATAGAGAAAGTGAACAGATTGTCAGCACACCCCTCTGCACTTTGACAAGAGAATCACAATCAGTAACCAGCACCCAGGCGCCCCTGGCACCCTCCCTAACCTACTATCTCCCAATAAAGGTAAACACCAGTTTTTAAACATAAGAGCTTTTTTTTTTTGAGGCAGAGTCTCACTCTGTTGCCCAGGCTGGAGTGCAGTGGCACAATCTTGGCTCACTGCAGTCTCCACCTCCCGGGTTCAAGTGATTTTCCTGCCTCAGCCTCCTGAGTAGCTGGGATTACAGGTGTGCGCCACCATGCCCAGCTAGTTTTTGTATTTTTAGTAGAGGCAGGGTTTCGCCCTGATGGCCAGGCTGTCCTCAAACTCCTGACCTCAATTGATCTACCTGCCTCAGCCTCCCAGAGTGCTGGGATTACAGACCTGAGCCACCGCATCCGGCCGCTGTTTTTTTTTTTTAAGCATAGCATCTGTGCTTTTTAAGCAGGGATCCATACAGTGAGGGAGGAGAACCTCTATCATCTGAAAGTCTGTTCTGTTCAATGCCCCATGTGGCTTGTGAATTATGCGTGCTGTTTTATATGTTTCTATTAAAAGATGGGGAGAGAGTCCTGTCGTGGTGTCCCCAGTGAGTGAGGGCCTTGTGGAGATGTCTTGTGGTTCTGGTTTCCTCTCCTTCCAGAGGCATCTCGAGTGGTGTCCTACTGCACGTGCACCACGCCACCATGACCAAGATGTTCTGTCACGGCAGCATCACTGGGCAGGAAAGCTCTGTTCCCAGAACCCGGGGCGCCAGCGCTCACCCTTTCCGCATCTTGCTCTGGCTTTGGTTTTGAGAGTGGTGATGTCCCCTTAGTGCCCCTGACACTTTGGACAATCTATGCAGCATTATTCCAGGGTATAGAGATAGTTAAAGCAGACCCAGCTCCTTCTCTTAAAGGATTTACTGATTAGCTGGAAAACAGGTAACTTTATAAAAGAAGAAAAAACAGGCGGGGTGCAGTGGCTCACGCCTGTAATCCCAGCACTTTGGGAGGCCGAGGTGGAAAGATCACTTGAGGCCAGGAGTTCAAGACCAGCCTGACCAACATGGCAAAACCCCGTTTCTACTAAAAATACAAAAAATTAGCTGGGAGTGGTGGCATGTGCCTGTAATGCCAGCTACTCAGTAGGCTGAGGCAGGAGAATCGCTTGAACCCAGGAGGCGGAGATTGCAGTGAGCCGAGATCATGCCATTGCACTCCAGCCTGGGCGAAAGAGTGAGACTCCCTTTCAAAGAAAGAGGAGGGGAGGGGAGGGGAGGACGGGGGGTAGAGAGGAAGAGGGAGGGGGAGGGGGAGAAAATACAGGCTGGGCACAGCGGCTCACACCTGTAATCCCAGCACTCTGGGAAGTCAAGACAGGAGGATCACTTAAGCCCAGGCATTTAAGACCAGCCTGGCAACACAGAAAGACCTCATCTCCACAAAAAAAGAAAGAAGAGAAGAGAAAGAAGTTAGATGGAAGGAAATGCAAAGTCCCCAGAGGGGGGAGAAGAGGAGACCAAAGCTGCGGGAATGGAGATGAACAACAATGATTTAGATAGGCTGGAAATTGCCCCAAGACGAAGCTGGAAGCATGGCGGAGTCGCATCCTGGGCGGTGCAGGGCCTGGTTGCTCTCCCGTGTCTGGCCGTCCTTGGAAAGGGAACTCATGATGATCTTGATTTTTTTTTTTAACCAATGCACCGCCCTTGTCCCTTATTATTACAGATTTCATATAGTCCATAGATTACATTCACTGATGCGGGGAATTAGACATTTTAGAAAGATTCCCAACAGAGGCCAAAGCAGGAAGGGTTTTCTGGTGAAACGTTCAGTTTTCAGTCAGCCTGGAGTACTCCATTCCTAATAAAGATCTAATCACACAGATTTTGGGTTTGAAATCCATAGGAAGGAATGACCATTTTCATGGTGAGACATTGATATTTCATTCCTGAGACCCAAAGCCACTTTGTGACCTTTCGAGATCCTTTTTGATTGTATAAACTTCAGAAGTCTGGGGATCTTAGATATCAGGAAGGTAAATTTACATAGGTAGGCACCATAATTCTTGTTCCTCATATATTTTATATTGCATCATTTACATATGCTTTAAATATCCAATGAATTGTAATAAATGGGAACTCATAATAAAACTGGTAATAAAGTGGATTATTCAGGTGATGCTGTTTTATTACGGTCTCATTATGATTATATAATCCTTATTAAAATCTGGATCAAAGATGAATTTCTCACTGGAGGCGCTTCACAAGTACTTTAATAAATTCTATTTGTTGCACAATCCCGGGGTGAATGTTGGTTTTTATAATTTCATACAAATGTGTTGCAACATGCCATGGAATCTGACTATAGGAATCTGTGCAGTGAGGAAAGAGAATCTCTGTCATCTGCAGATCTGTTCAATGCCTCGTGTGGTTTGGGAATCATGTTTGCTGTTTCATATGTTTCTGTTGAAACATGGGGAGAGGCCCTGTCCTGGGCTTGAGGGAACGTCACGTGCTTCTGTTTTCTTCCCTTCCTAGAGGCATCTTGGGTGGTGTCTTCAGAACTTCTTGTTCTTACTTAAGGTTCTTTTATTGGAAGAGCTGTCTGATGGGTGGAACACACTCATCAGTGTAATTTTTCCTTTTTTTTTTTTTTTTTTGAGACAGAGTCTCACTGTCGCCCAGGCTAGAGTGCAGTGTCACAATCTTGACTCATTATAACCTCTGCCTCCCAGATTCAAGCTATTCACCTGGCTCAGCCTCCCAAATAGCTGGGATTACAGGTGCCTGCCACCATGCCTGGCTAATTTATTTCTTTTTGTTGTGTGTTTGTTTTGAGAGGGAGTCTCGCTGTGTTGCCCAGACTGGAGTGCAGTGGCATGATCTCAGCTCACTACAACCTCCGCCTCCCAGGTTCAAGCGACTCTCCTGCCTCAGCCTCCTGAGTAGCTGGGATTATAGGGGCCCACCCCCATGCCAGGCTAATTTTTGTATTTTAGTAGAGATGTGATTTCACCATGTTGGCCAGGCTGGTCTCGAACTCCTGACCTCAAGTGATCTGCCCCCTCAGCCTCCCAAAGTGCTGGGATTATAGGTGTGAGCCACTGCACCTGTCCAGCATTATGTTTCATCTTAGCTGTTATGGCTGTTGCCCCAGTGGCCCTTCCTTAGAATCCTGCCCTGACACAGTCTGGGGCCTTTTGGTCTTGATTGAAGCTGTACATGGCAGAGCAGAGTCACACTGAGTGACTCTGCCATCACTGTGGTGGAGGGATGCCGTGACAAGGGGACCCTGCATGGCGTGTACTGGGAAGTAGCCTCTTCCCCTGGCTCCCCCAGAAAGCTCTATCGGGCTGGATGAGAGCCAGAGCAAGCTAGGGAGGCAGTCGAAGGAGAGTTGCAGAGGCCCTCAGAAAATAGAGGTGCAATCAGAATGCTTTGGCTAGAAAGGGGCTACATCAGAAGTGTTTGATGCCATGAAGTAGATGGATCTGTTACCCTAAACCGTGGATGCTGGATCCAGGAGTCAGGGCTCAGGAGCAGGTGAGCACAGCAGAAGAACGAGTGAGGGCGGTCCTGCCTTCAGCCAGATCCAGCAGTAGAGACAAGTATCTCCAGCCTCTTGAAGCCTTCTTCACTGTTTTATCAGTAGCTGCAGCCACAGCGCTGTCCAGGGAGGAGGTGCTGAACACATGTTGGAAAGAATGAGCTGCTCCGAGGTCGTGGCTGTCAGGACAACTAATATCCATGCCAATAGTTCATCTCTAGGCCCCCAGATGGGTGGGCCAAGGGAAAAGCAGGGCTCAACAGCCTTCAGGTTTTGGAAATTCGGTACACAGAGCTGCTGAGTAGAGAGAATGGCACCAGAGGGAGACCTTGGACCTGACCTGCTATATCTGAGCTCTCCAGCTGGGTGGCCTCCTCCTGCCTCACTTTTCTTATCTGTAAAATGGGTATAGCAGGCCAAGCACAGTGGCTCATGCCTGTAATTTCAGTACCTTGGGAGGCCGAGACAGGTGGATCACCTGGGGTCAGGAGTTCAAGACCAGCCTGGCCAACGTGGTGAAACCCCATCTCTACTAAAAATACAAAAATTAGCCAGGCATGGTGGCGGGAGCCTGTAATCCCAGGTATTCAGGAGGCTGAGGCAGGGAAAATCACTTGAACTTGGGAGGCAGAGGTTGCAGTGAGCTGAGATCATGCCATTGCACTCCAGCCTGAGCGACAGAGCAAGACTCCATCTCAAAAAAAGGCAAGGAGAATCACTTGAACCTGGGAGGCAGAATTCATCTCAAAAGAGACTGCATCTCAAAAAAAAAAAAAAAAAGGATTTAGCAAAAGGATTTACTTCCATTTGTTGTAAGGATGGAATGAATTAATATGAAAGAGCCGAAATGTGTGGCACATGAGGATGTGTGTTGTAAAAAGCTTTGCTAAATTAATTTAAATAAATATTTTCTGGATGGCATTCACGGACCATCCCTGGGGGTGGGCTGGAGGGCAGTACCAAGTGCATGCGTGGACGTGGATGCAGCACGGTGGAGCCCCAGCTGGCGGGGGCCACGGATTGGCTTTGAGATGAGGCCGGGATGAGTCTTCAGCCTGATGCACAGCCCTGGAGCGAGTGCTCTCGGAATGCAGACTGGAAATTGGATGTGAAAACTCACTTCGACCAACACCGGTTGGGGAAGCACAATTTTAAAAGCAGGATTTAGATAAAATGCTTATTAGTAAAGTGAGGATTATCCAGGATTTTAAAGTTTGTTCTTATCTTCCGCGCTGCTCAAGTGAGGAAACGAGGTGGCTTCAGTCTGTGATGGAGGATCCTCGGCTGTGGAAAGCGTCGGCCAGTCTCATAGAAGTGGCGCCTGCTGCCAGCCCTCAGGCTCTGCCAACGAGGAGGAGAGGCGGATAAAACACAGAGCAAGACCCTAAGAAGCTGCTACCCTCCGTGTCCTGACTGTGTAAGGACAGTCCTGACTCTGTGAGGACACACCGATGACACATCCCCAATCGCCTGCAGAGTGTGGACCCCACAAAAGCGACCACACAGGAGGCACCCAAGCCCTGAACACCGTGAGTTTGCTGGGTTTTTCTCTCTGTCCCCTGCCTCCAGGCAGGACTGCACCTAAACTAAGTCACGTCCTGGTTTCTCTGTTCTTCCGTGGTCTTCACACATGAAGGAGGTCCCATCTAAAAAGTTCCAGCAGACCCTGGCACCCAGTTCAACACAAGGCAGCAAATATAAAAATGGAGCCCAGTATGAAAATGAACCTCTTCGGTTTCAGAACTCAGAGACCCTGAAATCTGACCCCACCCCTTATGTCACCTGTGACTCATCTTTAGAAAGACCCGCATCTCACTACCGTTCAATAAAACAAGTACACGCAACAGAAAACAATGAGTAAGTGGACAAGCGATATCAGTGCAAAACACACAAGCAATGCAAGCAGCAAGTCGGTGAAAATGCTCTCCTGCCCCAGAAATCGGTTAAAAACAAACCACTGCACCACGTTTCTAATCTGATTAGCCAGTGTCTTAAGGTTTGATGTGAGGTTAAGCAGGCTCTGGGGAGACGGGTTCTCTGGCCAGGTTCTAGGGGAGATTGGGGAAGGTGGTTTGGCGGGATCAGTAGGTATGAAAGGCACATGATGAGTTTTCTGCGTCCTGTAACCAATTCCCACAAGTGTGGCAGCTGAAGCAACACTCCTCTATCTTCTCACAGTTCCGCAGGTCAGTGCGGCATAGCTGGGCTCTCTGCTCGGGTCTCCCTGCGCTGCAATCAAGGTGTGGGCCGGGGCTGGGCTGCGGTTCTTATCTCAGGCTCAGGTTCACTCCCAGGCTCACTGGTTCCTTTGCCTGCTTTCCAAATGGCCTCTTCTGCAGGGAATGCCAGCTGGTGTGGGGCAGGGGGAGACAGCTTCAAGGTGAGGACCCCGAGAGGGACCCTGAGAGTGAAAGCCAAAGAGGAGGAAGCTTGGAGCAGGCACAGAGAAGGAGGGGACTCGGGTTGGGGGTGACTCAGGCCACTGAACTCAAGGTGGGAGCCAGCCTCAAGGAGATGGAGGGATCCACAGCAGCCAGTGCCACGGCCCAGCCAAGGAGTGGCAGGGCAGGGCGATGGGGGCCAGGCCTGGGCACGGCAGGCGACTGGACAAGCAGCACGGGGAAGGAGCGGACACCCAGGACTTTCAGCCAACTCCAAGCCTGCAGGGGCCCCTGGGCAAGTGGGTGTGGCTGCACCCTGCTGATGTAAAGCTGTGTCACCCAAGCCCTGCTGCAGAGGCAACTAGAGCTGTGCTCGTCTCTCCCTCCCTTGTCCTCCCTAGACAGGAAAGACCCGTGTGGCCTGAGAGGGCAGGGCATGCCTGAGGACCGGGACTCAGCCTCCCTGGCGGGGCCCTGGCCGGGGCTGCTGGATGTAGGAGCACTCTCCCTGCTTTCCTCTCCCCATGAGGGGCCCATCTGGCTGCCTCACTCTGCAATTAGAGCTGCTTCGGGTACAGGAGCTGTTAGCGCTGCCGCCTCCTGCTTCATGGTTGCACAGGTGCCCCGTGAGACCACATGGGCCCCCACTCTTCAAGGGGAATAGATGGGGTGAGGGCGTGGCCATGGGGAGCATGGGCTCTGCAGACCTCGCATATATGGAGCCTAATTACCCACAACCCTGGCGGGAAGGAGGGAGTCAGGCAGAGGTGTTTAAAGCCTCAATATGGGACCAAAGATGCTTCTAGAAAAGTAACCCCAACTCCCACAGAAGCATCTGACTCTGTAGCCTCCCCATCTGAACTGTAGTTGGGAGGTGTTTCTTGCCATTGCTTTTGCTTTCAGACAGGAATCCTCACCTCCTTCTGTTTAGAGAGATAAATGGCCTGAATGCTAACAGATTTGTTCCATTAACATATTCAGCAGTAGGCAGGCATGAGATAGCATAACTCAATTTCTATCTTAAATCATTGTTTTAATCTCACACTTGAATATCATCATTTAATTTGTACATCCAGCTGGAAATATTGATTTTTGGAGGCATTTATTCTGTGCATTATGTAAAATTCTATTTGCACTCTGCTATGGAAATATTACTTTGTGGCTTAAAATATGATTGAGAGTGTTCCATTTTTTCTCGTCATGTCTCGTGCAGATGGGGCATTGTGACTTCGCTTTGGATTGGGGAGGGTATTGGGGCAGGAACAACCACACAGGGCAGGAGGAAGGTTTGCTAGAGGAGGCAAAGAAAATACACTGTGCAATTTGCTGGTTTCCATGACTGTGCAACTCGTTATATGCATTCCATATTTAATACACTTTTTTAAAGGTGGTAAAATAGCAAATCACAGGCTCATCGCCGTGATCTGAGGCTGACAGCCTGGAAGAGCTCCCAGCCAGCTGTCTGCAGGCACCTGCTGTGGGAGGGCACAGGACAGGGCCAGAGGCTGAGGCCTTGCGGTGTTGCTGTCCTCTCCTTCTGCAGGGATCAGATTCTAAGTAGTGGTTTTATTCTTTTCTTTCTCTTTTTTTTTTTTTTTTTTTTTTGTGAGGTGTTTTCCTAAACTTGTGTCAGCTCTGTGGTCAACCCAATGGCCTCCCTTGCTGGGACGCTCCCTTGGAGCAGCCTCTGGTGGGACAGTGGCAGAGATGCCTGCTCATCCTGGGTCCATTCAGAAGCCAGCCCTGCTCACTTAATTAAAGGGACAATCAAATAGATGAATTCCCTCCTCCTGGTTAATACAAACCTTTGTAGACTCATGTGGAGGTTCTGCCCTTAAAACCAACCATTCCCTCCAAGGGGCATGGATGGCTGGCGCTGGTTGAGCCCTCGCCATAGTTGATCTACTGAAACCTATGACTGGGCTGGGCGTTGCCGTGATTGATTCCTATTTCACAGGCGAGGAAGCTGAGGCTCAGAGGTGTGACCTGATGACCTGTAACTTCAGTGGCAGATCCAGTAGCCCTACAGTGGGGCAGGCTGAGTCAGGTGCAGAGGTGCCCTGGCCAAGGGGAGAGCCCCGGGGCGGCCCTCAGGCTCAGCCTCAGCCTCATGCGCACAGATCCTGTCCCCAGGCCCACAGAACAAGGAAGGGCCTGGCTCTTGGAAGACCCAGGTCCATTTGTCAAGGCAGTCGCTGACAGAGAGGAAATTATGGTGTAATGTCAAGCTTGGGGAAAAAATCCATTTGTAGTTTTCCCAGAAAGCCTTTTAAGTAGAATGTTTTTAGAAATAAATTATATATGGGAAAGTCAGAAGCGGTGACATAATTTTTGGGGCCCAGTGCAGGATGAAAACACGGGCACCTTGTTCAAAAAGCACCGGGACTTCCCGAGGGCAGCAGCAGAGCATTCGCCTGGTGCGGGGCCCTTCTGAGTGGGGCCGGCCATATGCCCCTGAGCCGGCCCTGGGGAGGGTGTGGGGGCCCTTCAGTGCTGGTCCTTTGGGTGTTTGAATCCCCTGTACCCGCCCCTGAGCCACCATGGGGAGGATGTGGGGGCCCTTCTGAGAGGGGGCCCCGGGTGCACACCCCTGAGCCGCCATGGGGAGAGTGTGGGGGCCCTTCCGTGTGGGTCCTTTGGGTGTTTGAATCCCCTGTACCCGCCCCTGAGCCGCCATGGGGACAGTGTGGGGGCCCTTCAGTGCTGGTCCTTTGGGCATTTGAACCCCCTGTTCCCGCTCCTGCCCCTTTGCACTGTGCTCCTCTAGGTTAGACACCCTTTGTGTTTCAAGGTGGCAATCAATGTTGTGCCTAGCCGGGAATCTAGCCACATCCTGAAAGACTGGGGTGTTTACCTCCCTCAGTATTTCAACCCAGCAGACCCCACACTGCCTGCTTCCACTCTGCACTTCTTATGGCATCAGGGGGTGCCCCTGAGTGCCATGGGAGCCTGGAAGACCATGGGAATGGCCCAGTGAGCGGCCCAGGCTCCCTGCAGGCACAGAACCTGGCCAGGCCCGCCAGAGCCCAAACCAGCTGCAGGGAAGGGCTCTGCTCGGAGAAGTCTCACTGCCTCCCTCGTGTGTTCCACGGGTGCAGCAAACACATCTCAGATCCAAAGCGGTGGCTCCCCTCCTGCCCCCCCAACCCAGAAGTCCCTAGGCACTTGGGAGGCTCTGCCGACAGGGCTGAGGGGCACGGACATGGCTTAACTGGGAAGATGGATCCACTGGGTGGTGGTGGAAAGAAGGAGGCCGCACCCAAACAGAACAACCCATGGAAAGTTCCATCATGAGACAAACGATAATGTTCATGATTACTAAGGAGGGAAAGAGGAAGGGGAGGGAGTGGGGCAGGGAGGGATGGGGAGGGAGAAAAGGCTCATGGGCATTGATAACCCACGAAACTCAAGCCAGGGCCCTTACCCCTTCCGATGCCTCCCATGCACCCCCATTGCAAGGCCACACCTAATACGGTAGAGGAAAAACAGGACTCTACGATGCATTCTCTCACAAAATGAAAGAATAATTTTAATTAGCGTGTCTGACCACAGCATTATTTTATGTGCATACATATGTCTAGGCCTACATACATACATATACACACACATGTCTAGAGACAGCTTCGGTTGCCCCGTCTGGGAGCAGTGCCCTGGCATCTGGCGGGTATAGTTCAGGGATGCTGCAACACACCCCACAGTGACGAGAGGAAGGAAGGAGGGCACAGCAGAGAGCTGGCCAGGCCCAGTGTGCTCAGCGCAGGGGTTGGGCCCTCCCCTCCAGAGAAGAGGCCCGTGGGTCCCAGGAAGGCCCTGGCTGCAGGTACACCCTACACTCCAGTGCCTGGGAGTGTCTGGCTCAAGACGGATGGGAGTGAATGAACGAATAGCCAAGTGGACAAATGATGCTCTGAGCCCCCCCAGAAGCCACTTGGAGACTCATTGTCCCCTCCCTGCAGGGCTGGTAGACAGGTGTTCACTGGGAATGCCAGGCGTCATGCCATTTCACCTGTTTAAAGGCTGAGGTCTATCTCATTGCTTTTGACTATTCACTTTCTTTCCCCCTGAGTCATCTGCTGCTGCCTCTGTCGCGTGTACAATGTGTCAGTGGAATTGTTAAAATAATTTTTCTTAGGGCCCCTTAGAGGTCTAATATTTGAAATCCGACATTTACTTGTTCTTCGTTGCTTGCAATTTTTCTCACCTCAGTAACCATTGGGTAGAGAAGCATCACACGGCACTAACCAGGTATCCCTGCCCTGAGAAGAGAGGGAGAGGCTGACTGACTGAGCAGGTGGCCGGTGATGTGTCCCAGGTCATCAGGGAGGCCCAGGCCAGCACGGGAGGGCAGGGAGCTGGGGGCCTCAACCTCACAGCCAGGTGCCCTCGGCAAGAGCTCTCTGCCTACCACTTTCTCCACTGTAAACATAAGAAGACACAAACCTGGAAGGAAATCACCCTACCCCGGTCTAGAACTCAAGGAGCCAGGAATGATGTAGAAGCAGAAGTGGGCTTCACAGACAGGCACGCACTGCCCTCCCCACTCACGAGGCATTGTGCAGGGTGTTTTTTAAGCCATTCTCCTCCCTTTCTGTGCAGACTCAAAAGGCAGATGCCTTGTGGGGAGTAACAAGCTGGGCCTTTCAAAGGAGAGCTTGAAAAGCCTCATTGAGTTGGAAGCCGAGGGGCTCTGGAGTTAGACTAGGAGAGAATGGTCCCCTTGAGTGACAGAAACATCACAGCGCCATGAAAGGGGCCGAGTGAGTCGGCTGCGTGGCCTGCTGTCTCCAGTTCCTCTCCGCAGTGTCTGCACCCCTGGGAACTACCACCGGGTCATGGTGGGGTCAGGCCAACCCGGCCACATTGCTGTGAAGACCGAGTTCTCCCACTTGTCTGAGCAATAGTGAGCCCCTCCAAACCCCTAGGCTGCTTAATTATGCACAAAGCCAGGCCCCCAGCCTGTGAGGAGGTGCGTTCACACAGGAGCTGTCTGAGAGGCCAGGTTCAAGTCCACCCAGAGCTGTGTTTTCCAGGAAAGCCCACACACCCGTTTGTCTGAGATATTTGATGGGCGCCCGTTCTCCATGGAGCTTTCCTTTGAATCTCTTCTGGTTTGAGCAGCGTTTTCTCGGGCTGATCCAGCAGTGTCCTTTATCCCTCCAGCTGTGCCCATCACTCTGGGAGAAGGACATCTGCCATCTCCCCTCCCCAGGGGCTGGTGCACCAGAGATTGGTGGGAGAGGAATTGCCTCAAGTCAGGAGGTTTACTCACAGACAGATTTGTTCTGCTCTGATACACAAAGGACAAAACTAATATCCGTGCCCCAACCCAGAGCCCGAAACCCAGGCCCCCACTCCTGACCTCATCCTTCCCTCCCCTGCCCACCTACTCTGCGTACATTCGCCTGGCCTTCCTGGAGCCAACGCTTTAACACCTGCCTGTCCCCACTGGTGCCTCCTGGGTGGATGCAGTGAGGACTCCTTCCCAGGATCCGGTACCTCCTGCCCCTCGTGCGTTCATGGGAGGCCATGTGGCTGGGCACAGCTCCCGGTCCTCCCTGTCCCCAGGAGGGTGGATGGGACACTTGCTCCCACTATTCCCACTGGGTGTGACTGTCCCCAGGCCTGGGTCACATCGTGATTTGGGGGCTGCCCCCATCCAGATATGCCACTTCTTATCTAATCAGCACATACTTGCTGGCTCCCTGCTGCAGGTCAGGCATGGGGCTGGGCTGAAATGCTAATGGGGTCAGGCTCTTAGGAGGCTCTGATGCTTGTCCAGGGGGTGGGGAGGTTGTTCCAGGGCACTGTGGCTTCCTGCCTGGGTTCTGGCCATTATGAAACCTGCCTCTGTCCCTGCTGCTGGAGGCAGGGGAAGAGGACTAAAGGAGCATCCCAGGGTTTGGGATCTACAGCAGATCCGCAGCGGGTCAGGTGGAGGGGGAAGGGAACTTGAGACACTCCACACGCTCTGCTGCTGCTCACTGTGGCCGGTGCACCCACAGCCCTGGAGGAGTCCCCAGGAGTGCACAGCTGCCTCTGGCCTCCTCTTCTCAGCATCTTCTCCTCACCTTGCTTTGAAGCCTCCAGGGCTCACCTAGCCCCAGCTTACTTATTGCATGGGCCGCGCCCACAGTGTAGGTGTATTAGTTGGGACCAACCAAGCACCACTCCTCGGGGGCTTAAACAACAGAGATTTATTTTCCTACAATTCAGGAGCTCGAAACCCAAGACTAAGGTGTGGGAAGAGCTGGTTTCTCCTGAGGCCTCTCTCCTTGGCTTGTAGATGCCATCTTCTCCCTGTGTCCTCACAGAGTCGTCCCTGTGTGTGTCTGTGTCCTCACCTCCTCTTCTTATAAGGACGCCAGCCAGATTGGATTAGGCCCCACCCTAATGGCCTGATTTTGCCTTCACCCCGTTTTAAAGGTCCAGCTCCAAACAGGTCCAGCCATGTTCTGACGGGATTAGGACTCAGCCGGGGAATCCGAGTTGAAGTTGAGCTCAAGCTGTTCAGCAAGGCAGCCACAGAGCACAGTCTGCCCTGGGCAGTGGTCCGCCAAACAGAGCACAGTCTGCCCTGGGCAGTGGTCCGCCAAGCATTGGCTCGGGGCTCGTGGTGGTGTCCAACCCCAGCCCTGCTGTCACAGGACGAGAGGGAGCAGAGCAGGGACATGCCAGCTCTTGACCACCATGGCTTCTGCGCGTATTCCCTTGGCCGGAGCTGAGCACATGACTGTGCCTCTGCCAAAGGGTCTTGCCGAGCGAATCTGTGTGCACACAGGATTTGAAAGAGAGTGTTTGGAGAACTGTGTGGACTCTGTGTGCTCACCACATTCCCCGCCCAATTCCCTCCCAGCTTCCCACCGTTCTCCTCCCCTGATGCCCGCAGCGTTCAGAGCAGCCTCACTTGGGAGGTGATTCGATCCGATTGGTTGGTAGTCAGGTGTAGACCTGAGGGCGGAGGGGGAGCCAATATGAAGAGGGCTGAATAGGGTGCATGCACCGTGACTCTCCCAGGCCCTCCTGGAGCAGGGCCTGGCACCACATGGACGCTGGACAAACCTGATGGGCGGACGAATGCACGGCAGCGTCGTCTTGATCCAATTTTAGAAACTGCCGTTAGGAAGACCTCATATCACAATGGAAGAATTTCCTTTATTGAAAGAAAAAAAAATTACCTATGAAATCCAGCCAAAAATGTATCAGTTGACATGGTTCCTGTGCTCTAGAAATTGGAACAGTCTTGAAAACTGTTCATGACGGCACCAGAAGCCATGTTTGAAAGGGATGACGTCACATGATAGGAGGGAAGCGCCCCAAATGTTGGTATCTGATTCCTGGAAAATTCGCTCACCTGTCATCACTGAGACAAGCTGGTGCCTTCTTTCATATAACTTCAGGGGCTGGTCTTGGGGTTTGGGATCAGCTCATAAAATCTTATCCGGTGGGGCCGGGCGCGGTGGCTCACGCTTGTAATCCCAGCACTTTGGGAGGCCGAGGCGGGCGGATCACGAGGTCAGGAGATCGAGACCACGGTGAAACCCCATCTCTACTAAAAATACAAAAAATTAGCCAGGCGTGGTGGCGGGCGCCTGTAGTCCCAGCTACTTGGAGAGGCTGAGGCGGGAGAATGGCGTGAACCCGGGAGGCGGAGCTTGCAGTGAGCCGAGATCGCGCCACTGCACTCCAGCCTGGGCGACAGAGCAAGACTCCATCTCAAAAAAAAAAAAAAAAATCTTATCCGGTGGGTTCCACGTGCCATGTGAAATGCCAGCAGAAAGAACCAGGTGGCTGGCGATCTCTTGTCCCAGGGAAGATCTTATAAAGCCACACGAAGGAGTGGTGACAATTCAAAATAATGTCACTTTCAACAGATTTTTCTGTTTCTAATATCTGACTTTAGGATGAAGTTTTCTAGAATCCAAGCAGTAAGACTAGATGCCAGTTTCTTCTATGTAGCTTCAAGGCCAGAGGCAACGTCAGGAATTTTTCCTCTTTCTGAAGCCTGACGGGCCCTGTGGGGGAAATTGGTGGCTTCCCAGTGATTAGGCGACCCTGAGACCCTCCAATAAGGCAGGAAGCAAACAAAAGGGCCATTTGGTTACAAACTCCCCCCGCGACCCCACAGGCTGTTCAAGCCCGTGCCATCCTTGAATTTCTTTCTGAAATGTTCCATCATAAACTGTCAGAGATGGAAGTGTGGGTGGGAGGAACAATTTGACGATTCCCCATTGCTAACTAAAATAGCTTATTAGCTGCCATCTTACCCGTGTGCTCGGAGACTTCCAGAAGGGAGCTGTTTATGTCTCTTCTGCCCCTCTCCAGAAAATAATTAACCACCCCAGTCGTCATTCATTCCAGATCTATCTGCCCAGGTTATTAATAAAAATGTAGAATCCCGGATCATGTGCTGCCCTCCCACTCGCATCAATCCGCTGTGCACATGCATTAACGTGCAGAGAATGCCAGGAGGAAATGAGAGGAGGAGGGGCCACATCACCAAGCAAGGATGAAGCTCCTCCTGGGATTCACCACGGGTTTTAGCCTGGTGGTCAGCACTCTCTGCTGATGTTTTATTTGTGTGTTTTCCATGTAGGGTGTGTTTCTGTTTTTATTAATAGCAAGCACACTGGCTAATTTTCTATCTTAAAAATATTGAATAGAGCTCTGAAAAGGACACATGGTGTAGCCAGCACTGGGGTGTCCACCATCTAGAATTAGCAGATGTTACTACTTTACCACATGAGCTGCAGGTTTGTAAAAGGAATAAGACCAGTGTAGAAAAGGTCACATTCCCGTGATCTCCTGCCTTCTCCAGAAGAATCCCTATGGAAGGCAGCATCTCTTCGCCATGTGTTTGTGGCTTTGCTCTTTTGTGCATAGACAGAAATTATGCTAGAATTTTATGGCTTTTTCTTTTCACTTAATGCTGTCTGTGAGCCTCTCCCTGTGGGTCCATGTTACTGTAGCTCATTTCAGCAACTGTCCAGCCGGTGAGTGTGCCAGGATCCCTCTCTCTCCTGAGGACTTGGGGCTGTGTGTGACCCTTGCTACTTCCTGGCCATATTCCCACCTCTGCCCTCCCTCAGGGCACCTGGCAGGATTGCTCTGTTTGCCACTTGAAGCTGGGTATGGCTGCGTGGCCTGGTTTGGGCAATGAAAGGTGAGTGGAAGTGGTGCCTGCCACCACATGCTGAACCATTTAACTGCCCTTAAGCCTGCTCTGGGCCCTCTTTCTCATGTGAAAATCCAAAAATCAAAGCAGCCAGGAATGCTGAGCCCATACCCAGAGGGCAGCTGGTCCAGAGACCACACTCCACCTGCTCTGAAAATCAACTCATACTGGGTTAAGCTACTGAGATTTGGGGGCAGGTTGTTAGTTCAGCAAAACCCACCCTATCCTGACTGATAGAGGCTGCTTCCGATTTTCTGTTGTTATAAACAGTGTGCATTGCTGACCTTCTCATGTGGCCAGGTTTCTAAAGTGGATTCCTGGACTTGCTGCGTCAAAGGGCACCTGCTTTTTCAACTTTCCTGGGGTTGCAACGTGTTCTCAGTCACTTCCGCAGCCTGAGAGAGGGCTTCTCACATTATCTCTGGCATGTTAGTTTAGATCCTGCACACTTTCTGATCTGAGGAGTGCGAGGTTATTTCATCGCTTTAATCTGCAATGGGTACGACTCTTCACAGATGCAGTCTCAGTTATGAGGCTTTGAAATCCTAGGGCTTTCCACGATAATGAGAGCAACAACCTTTTTAATGAACAAATATCATATTTTCCACTATATTGGGGAATTTTTTTAAGTTAGCGTAAGAAAACAAAAGCCCCTAACAGCCAAGTAAACTTTTGGAAACACGAGGGAATATTTATAATCAGAACTCCTAGAAAGGGTCTCCTTTTCCTCTTCATAAATAGCTCCGGCCGTGTTAGAAATCGGTATTAGGGTTCTCCAAAGGGACAGAACTAATAGGAGAGATGAATTATGAAGGGGAGTTTATTACGAGAATTGACTCTCAGGATCACAAGGTGAAGTCCCTCAAGAGGCCGTGTGCACGCTAAGG
>NW_026652307.1:10073-27018 GCF_009828535.3 Hylobates moloch | reverse complement strand
GTGCCTCCTGCCACAGGGGCAGTTTGGGATAATTTTGGTGGAGAAAGTTGTGGAACCACCTGAATGAATTGGCTTAGTCCATGGACTGGAAGCCTGACTCCCCCGACAGCCCTCCCTGCCCCCGAGGAAGGAGCCTTGTTCCTCAGTTATAAAACTTGAGCTTTTAATTGAGGGGAGGGGGGATGCACTAGGGGGTCTTGGAACTTGGTACATACACGTGCTAGGTACAATCAAATGTATGTGATAAGTAATTAGATATCCAGGTAGACAAGTAGGGTGACTAGCAAATGACCCTTGAGCAGCCCTACTGGGGCCCCAAGTGGACAAACCACAGGCCCCTGTCCTTGGGCCATCTCAGATGGCAGGAGCGCCCTCACTTCTGTGGGTCTGACGCAGAGGCAGTGTCTCCAGGCTGCTTTCCAAGACCGAAGTGGTTCAGCAAACAGAAGATTCCAGAGAGCAGCAAGCTCTGCCACGCAGCATCAGGACAACGTGGCTGTTTACTGCTCCCATGTGGGAGCAACCACAGCTTTTTAAAAAGACCAAGCAGTTTTCTATGTCAAAAACTACCTTTAAAATGCTAAAGCTGTGGCCATGTGCAACATGTGTGCGTTTGGGAAGTGGTGGTAAATTCCATGCAACGCCAGTTAACATTTCACAGTTCTGCTGGCCGTGGGCTGGAACTTTGGCCACCCTGTCAGAGTGAAGGATGCTTTTCCTTCAGGTCACGGCTATCAGTCTGTCACGGGAAGGACGCCAACCCTGGCGCTCCCCAGGCTGCACAGTGTCCCTCATTGCTGGCGTCTGGCATTCGGTCACTGTCTGAGCACCCACATCCTCCCCACTCTGTCCCGTCCTCTTTCTTGGAAAAGCTACTGCTGACATGGACTTTCTTTTCACGATCACCCTACACATTCATTTCTCTTTTCGTCTTTCACTGTCCAGCACTGGAGCTGCTGGCAGAGCCGTCAAGAGAACCAGAGGCTTTGGCAACTGGTGCCGCCCATGCTTGGCGCCAGCAGGCAGGAGGCGGCTTTGTCCTGCACACCAAGACAGTGTGCTTGTGTATGTGAGTGTGTGGGGGTGGGGTGTGTGTGCATGTGTTTGGGGGGGTATGTGGGATATGGTGCGTGTTCACATGTGTGTATGTGTGTGTGTGGAGGGGTGTGTGTGCATGTGTGTCGAAGGTATGTTGGATACAGTATGTGTTCACGTGTGTGTGTGTGTGGAGGGGTGTCTGTGCATGTGTGGAGGGGGTATGTGGGATACAGTGTGTGTTCGTGTGTGTGGAGGGCTGTGCACATGTGTGTAGGGGTATGTGGGAAATGGTATGTGTTCACACGTGTGTGGAGGAGTGTGTGCGCATGTGTGCAGGGGGTATGTGGGATACGGTGTGTGTTCACGTGTGTGTGTGTGGAGGGGTGTGTGTGCATGTGTGCATGGGATATGTGGAATACGGTGTGTATTCACACGTGTGTGTGGAGGAGTGTGCGCATGTGTGCACGGGATATGTGGAATATGGTGTGTGTTCACACGTGTGTGTGTGGAGGGGTGTGTGTGCATGTGGAGGGGGTATGTGGGATACGGTGTGTGTTCGTGTGTGGGTGGAGGGGTGTGTGCACATGTGTGGGGGGTATGTGGGATATGGTATGTGTTCACGTGTGTGTGTGGTGTGTGTGCTTGAGTGTGCATGAGTACGCATGTGTGCGGAGGTGTGTGTATATGTGCGTGTCTGGTATGCATGTGGGTGTGGGGGTGAGGTATGTGTGCACACATGCATGTGAATGTGCGTGTGTTTGTGTGTGTGTGCGTTAGATGCCCACACTTTGTGTGAGTGACATTCTAGGGACTCAGTGCTTCTAGGATCCAGTGACTCGCAACATTTTGTAAAGGCCTCACCTCAAGCGCTTGCTTAACTCAACTGCTCTGAGGTCCTTCATGTTTCTCAGGCAGTTTTGTGCCCAGAAATCAAGGTAGGGAGAGGGGTATGTGTTCTTCCCTCTCTGCTACAATAGACAAGCAGATATGAAATGAGAGAACAGGGCTTGTGTGTGGTTTACATGCTGCCTGGAGATCCAGCTTTGAATGTGATGAGCTGGCCTAGGTCTGAAAGGTTGAAACACAGAAGAGAAATTCACAGGAGGACCTAGGGCAACTTTCCTTTCAGAAGGATAGGAATCTGATTGGGAGTGTAGGCAGGAATGGATTGGCTGGCTGGGCACCGACGCGGTACCACCGGATAATCCTTTAGTGAGCCACTGATTGGCTGGGGGGCTTCCCCGGGGGGACGCGCAGGTAGTTTTGGAGGCAGGCATCTCTTCTTCCGCCTCAGTGCCCACACTCTAGGACAGGCGGTGGCTCAGAAAGCAGACAGCAGTGATGGGCGGTGCCTCTTAGGATGCTGCTGGGTAAAGGTGACTTAGGAAACCAACAGATCGCTGCCTCCCTCCCTTCTATATCCTTTCCCCGTTGATGGTGTCCTCACTTACCATAGTGGGCCACGCACTCCATCACTGAGTCCATCAAACTCCCCAAGACCCCCAAGTGCAAGTAGCTTTTACTGGGCTCAGTTTCTCGCATACTCAGCCCCAGGACGCTTTCTGCTGCTGCCTGTGATTCTCCGTAGTGCGTCTCCTGCCACTGTTGACCCTGGGGTGGGGGTGGGGGGATACTGCCAAATAAAAGCCTGTCCCCTTCCAATGCTTTCACTCTCTTTGGCCAATGATGACACAAGGAACCTTTGAAGTCAGAATGTTCCCAAGCTCCTGCCCCTGCAGACAACGCAGGAGCAGCCTTTTCCCACCTGAGGCTGCCTTTCTGGGAATGGCCCTGTTACCACTTAGGTGTTCACTTGAGCGTCTGAAATTGTCTCCCATGCATGAACATGTGTGCATGCCTGCACATACATGCACGTATGTGTAAAGCGGCACCGCATGGGGCTGGCAGAGCGACTGTATCCATGTGTGCACATCTATGTCAAACAGTCTGCTGGCATAGAGTAAGCTTTAGATAAACGTGTGAAATAAATAAAAACAAAGTAACACATGCCCTTGGCCTTGAGGGGAGGGAGGCCTTTGCTTCCTGTGATTCCTCCTGGCTCCTCGCGGCAGCATCAGACCCTCAGGGCAGGGCTCCTAGTCTGTGTCTGAGCCCAGCCCTACCCCAGTGTCCCATGCTGGAGAGCGGGGCTGGAGGTCCAGTCAGGCCCAGTCCCCAGGGCCCCTTTAAAGTTAAAAAACAATATAAGAGGTTTCTGTGCCTGGGTTCATAATGGGAGAAATACCCAAAACCTGTACAGTTCCGAGCAGAGGGGTGCTTTCACTCTAAGACTCCAGGCAATTCAAAACTGGGCCAGAGGGGAGCTGGGAGGGCTCCAGGCTGAGGCTGGGGTGGGCAGGTGGAAGGAGGGAAAGGGCCCGACTTGTCCGCCTTCTGACTTGGAAGTAAGGAGCCAGGGTCACCTGAGAAGAGAAGGTAAACAGTACGAAGAGGAGAAGGAGAGCAGCGGTGTGTTTGTTTCAGATGTTGAGATCAGTTCCCCCCCATTACAGCCCTCGAATATTTTAGAATTTAATGTGGAACTATCAAGCAGAATTCTTTTATTCAGATTGGTTGCATTTTAGTGGCTTAAAATGTCATTAAAAAATTAAAGCATGTTTATAGAAACTTAAATTATCAGGGTGTAGCAACTAAATTGCCTCTAAAAGCACCCATTTTTAAGTAATTCAAAGAAAAGAGTGAGAAATTAGGAGTGTCTGATGGCGCAGCACAACCTTGGAAGGTTTTAAAGAACAGTTAACAGGTACACTGTGACGGTTATTCTTCTAAAAAGAAATGTCACAGATGAGGAGATGGAGACAGGAAGGAATGTTACAAGAATTGGCAGGTGATTGGAACATTATCATTAAAAACTAGTGGGTAAAGATGGCTCGTTCAGGGAATTGAATTAGGAAGATTACAGAGCTGAAGCCTTCAGAGAGTGCAAGCCATGTATCTTGTTATATAAAACTACAAGTGGCTTCGGGTCTCAGGGGGAGAGGCGGGTGGAAGCCACTGTCGGGACGGAGGGAATGGGGCTCCACCGGGGCAGGCAGACGTTATTTAAGCAGTGTCGTTCTGTGTCTTACCACATCTCCACTCTGCAAATGTGTCTCGTCTCAGAAGATGAACAGCAATGTCATCCCCTGCTTCTTGATGTTACAACGAGAAGTCCATTTCCTGCAGTCTTGAAAAATAGTCCTTCTGACCCCAAGGTTGGGCCAATAGCAATTGGCGTGAAATATGCAGTGACAGTCGCTGGTTAAAGTGGTTGGAGTTTTATGAGCATAAACATGGGTAAGGAACGGGGCACCTCACTCCCTCCCATGTCACCCCCTCTCATCATCCCATACGCCTGATGAGGAACGGCCTGGAGCCTTTCGTGGCTGAGAAGGAGCCTGCGAAGGCTCTTCGGACCCACACCATCCTGCTGGTGTCTGTTCAAGAACCAGATCCAAAGCAACAGTGCTAAACTGGGCGCGTCTTTTAAAAAATTACTAGAAGGCTTCAAAGGGAAGTTTGGGGGGCAGGATGCTAGGGGAGAGGTCTGGCCACAGTTCGCTTGCTTTGTGGGCAAACTTTTCAGTCCAGATGCTCCTCATGTGTTCCGTGGATGTGTCCATGTGGGCTGGCAGCCTCTTTATCCCTCATCCATTTCGGGAAGGGACGTCGAGCACGTGCTAGGAGACTAAACAGCGAAGCCTCCAGGATGTTATGGGCACCACTGGAGGCCAGGTAGTGTCAGAGATGCTGAAATTGCAACGTTAGACAGAGGTGCTGCCTTCATGGTTCTCAGAGTCCAGATACATGAGTGCTTAGTGCATGGAAAATATTCCCCAAGTCACGAAGAGGATGCCAGGACTGAGGAACAGCCCAGGGCTGGGGCAACAGGTTTGCTTTGCAGAGTAGGCTCTTCCTGTGCTTGTGATCAGCAACCACCACCCTCAGTGAAGGTGCCAGCTGGTCCTGGAGTCCTGGCCCCTCCTTGGAGAAGACCTTCCTCCCCACTGGCACCCATCCTCCCCTGGACTCATTGCAGCCCTGGCCTCCCTGCCCCAACCTCCCTGGCCTCCCTGCCCCAACCTCCCTGGCCTCCCTGCCCCAACCTCCCTGGCCTCCCTGCCCCAACCTCCCTGGCCTCCCTGTCCCAACCTCCCTGGCCTCCCTAGCCTACCTCCCCAGCCTCCCTAGCCTGCTTCCCTGGCCTCCCTACCCCAGCTTCTCTGGCTTCCCTAGCCTGCCTCCCTGGCTGCTCTCAGCCACTGCCTCCTTTGCTTCCCCTCTCAGGCCATTGGGAAGACTTCCTGACTCTCCACTTGGCACCATGGAAAATCTCTTCCCTCTGCCAGCTTCCAGGGCTCCCTGTAACTGGTCCCACCCCAACTACCCACCCCTCCAGTATGTCTGCCGGACCCTGCCCTTGTGTTCATCCTTCTCATGGGGGATGACCTCTGTCCTCCTCCCTGATAGTTCATATCCTACGGGACCCCTAGACCTTCCTCCCACACCCACCCAAGGCCCCTCTTGGATGCCACAACCTGCACCGGAGCCCTCCTCTTCTTTGGGCTCCTTGCAGTGCAGAGAGCCGCATGGTGGTGTCTGTGCTCCTGTGTTGCCTTCTGGATTAGGACCTGGCCTCCTGGTGGAAGATGGAGCAGCAGTGCTCCCAGAGCCTGCAGTACCCAGGGGCAGGCAGGGCTGAGCAGGAGTGGAATCACTGAACAGAAGGCAGTCACTTGGCCAGACGTGCACAGGCCAGTGCGCAGACAGAATCTCCTCTTGCAGCTGATGGGGAGAGTGGGAGGAGTGAGTTCTGCAGTTGGTCAGTCAGACGGTTGGTTGAAATCCCGGCTCTGCCACCCACTAGTCTTAAATCCCCAGAATAGGCAAATCCGTAGAAACAGAAAAGGATAAACCACTTAATCTTTAAATTCAGTTTCCTCAAATACAAAAGACAGGTAATAGGTATTCCCTTCTCTTGGGGATTCATAAAGGTGTAATGAAAGGATGTCTGTGAAGCACTTAGATTTGCGTGTGGCACGTCATGGGTGCTCAATAATCAGTAGCTAACAAATATGTAGTTTTTTTGTGTGTGTTTCAGTCCACAGCATATATAAAAGCTGGATGATGTGCCAGATGTGTAAGGGATGCCTTCTCCTCACTGTCTTGTCTCTGCCTTGGTCACATTAACTTGGTCTTGTTCTTTTATCTGGTAAATTTTATTGGAGTATAAAGTCATACAGAAAATTTCACAAATCACTGGTGTACTGCTCACTGGATTTTCATAAAATGAGCTCAATATGTAATCAGCACCTAGATAAAGGAACAGAATCTCCCCAGTATCCAAAGCCCCTCATCTCTCTCATTCAATTGCCCTGTTCCCATCCCAGGGGTGGCCACTCCCCTGGCCTCTCACAGCTCAGAGAACTTTTGCCATTGGAGAACTTCCTATGCAGGGAACCACATGACTTTCCTCACCTACCGTTATGCTTGTGAGATTCATCCAGCTGGTGGGAGTGTGGTCCATTCATTCCCATCTGCACAATAGTGTCCTGTTGCAGATGAAAACACACTACTGTGAAGAATCTTCCAGACTCTGATTCCAAAATTTACTAGAAAGCTACTGTGATCAAGACAGCATGGTACTGGCATAAGGACAGACATATAGACCAACAGAAGTGAATTAAGAGTCTAGAAGTGAAACCATACTTCCATGGTCAGTTGATTTTTTGACAAAGATGCCAAAACCATTCAATGGGAAAAAGACAGCCTTTTCAACAAATTGTGCTGGGACAGCTGGACAGCTACATGCAAAGAATGAGGTTGGACCCCTACCTCATGCCATATACAAATGTTAAAATGGATCAAACACCAAAATGTAAGATCTAAAACTATAAAACTCTTAGAAGAAAACATAGGTGTAAATCTTTGTGACCCTGGATTAGGCAGTGATTTAGATATGACTCCTAAAGTGCAGGCAAGCCAAAAATAAATAAATAAACAAAGTGGACTTCCTCACAATTAAAAATGTCTGTGTTTTAAAGGATACCATCAAAAAAGTGAAAAGGCAATTCATAGCATGACAGAAAATATTTGTTAACTGTATATATGAGTCTAGTGTCGAGAATATATAAAGAACTCTTACAACTTAATAAAAAATACAAATAACTCAATTTCAAATGAGCAAAAGTTTTGAATGGATATTTTTTCCAAAGAAGACATACGAATGTCCAACAAACACATAAAATCTATGTAACGTCATTAGTAAGTAGGAAAATGCAAATCAAAACAACAGTGAGAGGCCAAGCACAGTGGCTCAACACCTGTAAATCCCGGCACTCTGGGAGTCTGAGGTGGGTGGTTCACCTGAGGTCAGGAGTTTGAGACCAGCCTGGCCAACACAGTGAAACCCCATCTCTACTAAAAACACAAAAATTAACTGGGTGTGGTAGTACACACCTGTAATCCCAGCTACTCAGGAGGCTGAGGCAGGAGAGTCACTTGAACATGGGAGGTGGAGGTTGCAGTGAGCCAAGATCATGCCGCGGCACTCCAGCCTGTGTGACAGAGCGAGACTCCATCTCAAAAACAAAAAATGAAAGAAAAAAACAAACACAAAACAGTGAGATTACACACCCACTAGGATGGCTGTAATTAAAACGACAATAACAAGTGTTGACAATGATATGGAGACATTGGAACCCTCATGCATTACTGGTGGGAATGTAAAATGGTGCAGCCACTATAAAAAAAAAAAAAGAAAAAGAAAAAAACTTGTCAGCTTCTCAAAAAGTTAAAAATAGAGTTAGTGTTAGCATATGACCCAGAAATTTCACTCCTAGGAATCTGCCCAAAGTAGTATGTCCACACAATAATTTGTACATGAATGTTTATAGCAGTACCATTCATAGTAGTCAAAAAGTGGAAACAACTCAAATGTCCATCATCTGAAAAGTACATAACCAAAGGTGGCGCATCCAGACAGTGGAATATTCAGCCATATAAAGGAATGAAGTTCGTATGCAAGCTACAACATAGATAAGCATTGGAAACATTATGCCAAGTGAATGAAGACAGATACAAACACATATACTGTATGATTCCATTCGTCTTAAATCCCTGGAATAGGCAAATCCATAGAAACAGAAAGTATCTTATTAGTTTCCAGAGAATAAGGAGAAGGGGAAAATGAACAGAGATGCTAATGGGTGCAGGGTTTCTTTTGGGGGCAATGAAAATGTACTGGATTAAAAGTGAAGATGGTTGTACAACCTTGTGACTCTACTAAAATACATTGAATTATGCACCTAAATGCATGGATTTACAGTATGTGAAGTATATCTTAATTTCACAAAGAGTAAAAACCAGCCTTTGAGTTGTTTCCATTTGGGGCTATTGCAGATAAAGATGTGTGAACATCCATGTCTTTGATGAGCATGTGTATGCATCTCTCTTGCCGGTCCGCTTGTTGGGTCATAGGGAGTTCCTGCACCCTGCTTTATCGATGTAGCGCAGTAGATTTCCAAATGGCGGCACAGATATTATCCCACCATCATTGCATGAGCATCTCAGTTGCTCCACAGTCTCACCAGCACTTGAGAGTATCTATCTTTTCCATTTCAATTATTCTAGTGGGAACTGTAACTTTTTCCGGTTCTATCTCCCTATCCACTGTCCCATGAGGTTCCCAAAGCTGTGTTGTTGCTGGACCTCGCTCGGTAGATAATGTGCGTCAAATATGGACAGCCAGGAGGCAAGTTCCCTCCAAAATGAGTCGTGACTCCAGAACTGTGAGCTTCGAGGTGAGCCTCAGCTGCAGCTAACAATTCACAGCATTGTGGTGAGCTCCGTGCCTGCAGGGGCCAGGTCTCTGTCCTAGGAGCTGGTCAGTAATTTCCATCTGCTCTGAGGAGCACCTGTGGTTCAGAGCAGGACTCCCCAGGGCAGGGGCAGGTTCTCCCCCACCCCATTGGCCAGGACAGCCTGGCCTGACTCTACCTTCTGTTTCAGGAATCTTCTGTAGGGGGTTTCATTTGAAGACAGAGCTATGATATATTTGCACAGCACTAGGTCCATTTCTTTCTGTTGTTCTTAGGTGGTTTTGTTAGGGTCAGAGCCCTGATTTCCATTTCCTTCTGGTTCACATTGCCCTTGGACTCCCAGCTCCCGTAGGTGAATCGGACTCTCAGCTGATGAAGGTAAATTGCTTCTGTGATGTGGGTGAGGCAGGGGGCAGTGGAGGAGTCACAGGCTCTGGTGGGTAAAGACCGAGAGCCACATGGCTGCCCTTGAAACATTATGTCGCCACCGACCAGGACCCAAGAGTCCAAGCCCTATTTCCTCTTAAAGTTAATTGTTCAAAGTCACATGTACATCAGAGTGCACTGAGTGCTGGGAGAGCCATAAGGAGCCTTTCCCTGTGGGGCTCAGCAGTCTGGAGAGGGCCCCAGCCATGGAACTGGGGTTTGTTGCAGAAACCCAGCCAGGCTGACAACAGGTCACCCACAGACTCTCAAAGCGGCTGCCTGAGAGCCGCAACTGGTGCTGAGCCTGCACCGGGTGGGTCAGCCAGCAGAGCAGGAGAAACACTGGATCTGTTGTGTGGGTGTTCCTGTGTGTACACACATGTATGTGTACATGCATGAACATATGTGCATACGTGCATGGTATGAACATGTTTTCACACATGCACATGTATGCACATATGTGAGAGTAAGTTCACGTATTTGTGTGTATGTGTGTGAGTTCACATGTTTGTACGTGTGTCTGAGTATGCTCACATGTTTTTACATGTATGTGTGCAGACGTACATTTATGCTCGCGTGTGCATGCATTCTTGTGCATGTATTTAGGTGTGCAAATGTGTTTACATGGCAAATATATGTGAAGTGCCCTCCCAGTATTGCTTGTGTGTGTGTGCACACCTGTGTGCATGTATGAGCATATGTGTCTGTATCTGTATATGATGTCTGCCCATGGGGGTGCTCTTCCAGTATGAGCCATATGCGTGCATGTGTGTGTGTGTGTGTGTGCATGTGAACATATGCATGTATACAGGGCACATGCATGGGGTTGCCCTTACAAGTTGTAGCTGCTGCTTCATTTGATTATTTCTGAGACCCAGGCAGCCTCCTGGTGAGTGGTTTCTATGAGTGTGTGCAGAGGTCATTTTAAGAGTGAAGATGTATTTATCTTTAACTGTGGTGAGGATGTAGGGTGAAGCAGTAAGGGCAGTGGGGCCTGCTGGCATCAGCCTTGCTTTCTCACCTCACAGCTAAGTGTGGTGCAGGTAACTGGGGGGGACCCACCAGGGTGACCTTTTGCACGATGTACAGGACTGTCCTGCTACCTGGAGGAGGACCCTCTGAGAACAGGGTCTCATCCTCCCAGTGCCTCCCTCACTCTCCAGCCCAGTCCACTTGCCATGACGATCATGCCCCACACCTGGGGGAGAAGCAGTCCCTTTCTGTCTTTCTGGTTATGTTCACCTCTGCAGCCATTTGTGCAGAGACTAAAAAGGATTTGATGTGATGAATCACAAAATCACACCCTTTATTCAACAACTCCACATAAATAGCAATTCCATTTGGAATGAATTGGACCCATGTGGTGAGTTATGGGCTCATTAGAGTAGCAGAGCATATTCCTTTATCATATTAAGTTTATTTAAATCACACAGAATGTTCATTTTTAGAAACAATTCATACCTACCTTAAGGAATCATCAGTATTGCTCCAGGAAACATGATACAATCCCATTTTTAACAGGATTCACACAGTTTCCAGTTGTGTGACAATGTGATTCCATTATGTCTTCCCTATGGGGACAGCCCATAAAGATTGATTATACATTAAAAATGGTATTAAAGAAAGACAGCACATTGTGTATGTACCACCCTGTGGCTCTGAGCGAGGAGCCGCCCTCTCTCTGCTCCAGTGCACCCCACAGTGGGCTCGCCTTGGTGTACCCCCCCGATGTGGGAGACACAGACATTCTCCTGCCTTTCTCAGTCAGAGCAGCCGTGACCACAGAAGTTTGCCAGGGATGCCTTGAACTTTGGCAACAAGAATGTGCATTTGGGCATTGGTGTTTTCAAAGCTTGGATCTGTTCTAGGAAATCTATCCACCCAGGGCCAGGATGATCTGGGCAAATGCAGGCTTTGTCCTCTTGTGAATTCCCACTCTATGTGTCACCAGAATTCAGAACATAGTGGAGAATCTCTCAGGCCTTTTTATGATTCAGAAGAAAGAAATCGTGGAGAGAGAGGCTCCAGGGGGCAGGGGTGGAGACGGGGATGACACAGTCCTCCAGGCAGTGGAACTGTGTTATAATCACCACCGGTATATCTGGGTGTTCCGCACACAGACTTTTGTTAAACAGCAGAAGGATCTTTGAAGAGAAACAATGAGTCCAAACAGAAGCTTGAGTGTTTTCTTAACTGCGCCACAGTTGAGAACAAATGGAACAAGGGGGCCTCTTGGCCATCACAGGGCGAAGACTCTGTGGTCCAAAATTCCCATTTTCATAGCATCCCACCTGACGACATGCATTTTGCAACTTATGCATCAAAATCATGCTTTCTAGAGGCCACCCGTGTAAGCCCACATGCTTCTGCGGTGCCCCCTACCTTGGTGCTCTGCCCCGAGGCAGGTGGCCAGTGGCTCTCCTCTGCACAGCTGCTGTCAGGCAAGGAGGGTGAAAGGGAGCTGTGGTCAGCCCGTCCTCCGGGCAACAACACCGAGAACACGTCGGGTGCCGCCGTCCTCCTCACACCAGGGTTGGTCCCCGCCTCAGTTTGGGGCCTGATGAATAGAAATGTCACTAGAGATGGATTTTCAGTTGAATTGAAAGAAAAGCTTCTCTCTGAGGCTTCCAAATGTAAGGTCATCCCTTCTTGAGTTGGGGAGAATGCTTTTAAGTTTCAGCCTTCCTCTCGGGTGTGTGGGTGTTGTGTTCATGGGTGAGTGGGTGTCCTGCAAGCCATAAGCTAATACTAAAAAGGTCGGGATTGATGCTGGAGTGGACAAGTTCTGTGATCGAAGACAGGATCTTTTCTCTAAAGGGCCAAGGAGTACGTAGTTTAGGCATCGTCACCATGCAGTCTCTGTCCCAATGACAACACACTGCCATCGTAGCACAAAAGCAGCTGTCGGCAACACCCGAGCAATGGAAGAGGCTGCCCTCCTGCAGGAATATTCACACAACCCGGCAGCAGGTCCCCTGCAGCTGAGAGCCGGAGTTTGCCAACGGTTGGCTGATCCAAGGGACTCTTAGGTTTGTGTGACTTTCACAAAGACCACACAAGATCGTGCAAAAGCCAATTCCATTCCATGGTTGCCTTCGAGTGGTAAGTAAATTTTATGCCCTCCAGGACCTTGGTCTGCTCACTGCAGACTTCTGGTATAGATTAATTGAGTTTCTTCTTGTGATAGCTGTTATGTGGGTAGCTTAGAGGAATGAGAAGAGATAAAACGCACGAGTGAAAATGCCGCTCTTTTACATTCTTGTTCCAAATCGCATCTTTATTTTAGTGGAATGGCCACACTTTTGGGGTATGCTTGGATTTCGGGGGAAGAAGGAACCACGGAGCGCCTCTTGAGAAGGCTTGTTAAGGGCGTGAATGTGCAGCTACCTGCATTTTAATCACTCAGAGACGAACTCGGGCCATTCTCTGCTGGTGGAGCATCGCTAATTCTAGTTACATGATAACGACGCGGCGCTGGATTTTAGGAATTAGGCCTCTGAGATCCATTAGCTGTGTGATGCACCGTCGCTGAATAAATGGCCCTATTATTATCAAGGTAATTCAAAACAAATTTCAAGCTGTGACAATAAAATGGTTGTTGTAGTAGGTTGGGGTTTGTGCTGAAATTGCCAGCTGGAATGAGAACAGTTATGTTTTCAAGCTCGAGTTTTGGTGGGCTCATTTTAGGCTGACTCATTTTCATTAAATTCTGAACAAATTTTTTATTAATGTGATCATATCAGACTTGGACAAACTGTGATTATTGGGTAATAATGAAGGGGTATCTCTTTCACCCCATTTAGCTGCTGGGTGGTTTTTGGTCTAAGATTACACTGTTCTTATCTATGTCCAAGATAGAGAATACTCAATAATTCACACCAAGAACCCTGTCCCTGGGCAGAGTTGTTCCCAAATCTAGGACCATCCTTTCAAAATCCTCATGTTAGTGGCACCTGCCCCCCAAGTCCCATTTCCATCCCCCTTACTCATGCTCAATGCCATCAGTACCCATGGAGAAATTCTTTTCAGCGGCAAAAGTGTAGGTAACTTCGTAAATCCTTTATCTTATTTCTAATGCGAAGGGGATAGAAGAAGAGGATTTTGTAGCTCCCTAGGGCTACCTGGCCATCCCCAGAGCCCACACTGCCCTGCAGCTTCTGCACCTGCCCCCATCTCACCAGTATTGCCTCACGCAGTGCAGGAGACGCTCAGGAAATGCGTATCAGGCAAAAGAATGAAGGTCGTGGTAGTGATCATGTTTTGAGAAACTCTGCGGGCTCCATCACAAGAGCACAAGAAAATGGTCCCAGGAGAGCTGCAAATAGCATCCCATGCGTCCCTTCTTTGCCCACTTCCCTCAACACATGTCGATACTCATTGTAGTAACAAGTCATTGCCTGCATTTACCAAAACGTCCCTGCAACACACACAGCAGCCTCCTCAGAGGGTCTCACCTCCGGAGTGGCCAGCATGCCATGGTCCCTGTGGTGGGCACCATGGGGCCGCTGGATGGCTTTGCTGCCTGCCAGCTGCCCCAGCCTTGCGATCCCTCACTGATGAATCACCAGCTGTGCTAAGTGGCTTTAAAGACTAAATTATTTTCTTCCTGTCAGGCAGACCTGAGAGAAACCTGACAGGGAAACAAAAGCACTGCTGGACCGGGCGCAGTGGCTCACACCTGTAATCCCAGCACTTCGGGAGGCTGAGGTGGGCGGAGCATGAAGTCAGGAGTTTGAGACAAGCCAGGCCAATATGGTGAAACCCCGTCTCTACTAAAAATACAAAAAATTAGCTGGGTGTGGTGGCTCATGCTTATAATCTCAGCTACTCAGGAGGCTAAGGCAGGAGAATTGCTTGAACCTGGGAAACAGAGGTTTCAGTGAGCCAAGATTGTGCCACTGCACTCCAGCGTGGGTGACAGAGTGAGACTCCATCTCAAAAAAAAAAAAAGTTTAAAAAGTACTGCTGCTCCTTGGAATGCTGAGGGCCGTCACTGGGGCAGGACTGAAGGGGAGGACCTCCGGGAACCCCTGCCAGAGACGCCGTGTGCTGTCGGGAGGAAGGTGGTTTCACTGGTCTGATCCAGCAGTTAAAGGTCTCCCAGTTAGAGTCTCCTTTTTTTCTTTAGTTTTTTTTTTTTGTTATTTTTTTTTTTTTTTTGACACAGAGTCTCACTCTGTGTGGCCCAGGCTGGAGTGCAATGGTGTGATCTCGGCTCACTGCAACCTCCCAGGTTCAAGAGATTCTCCTGCCTCAGCCTCCTGAGTAGCTGGGACTACAGGCGTGTGCTGCTTCACCTGATTAATTTTTGTATTTTTAGTAGAGACAGGGTCTCACCATGTTGGCCAAGCCGATCTTAAACTCCTGACCTCAAGTGACCCACCCACCTCGGCCTCCCAAAGTGCTGGGATTACAGGTGTGAGCCACTGCACCCAGCCAGATTCTCCTTTCTCCCTGCATGTCCCAGCTAGCCATGCCACTGGCTTCCCGGGGCCTCTTGCTTGCCAGTACGGTGTGCACCAGCTGACCTGGCCCTCCTTGGAAGAGTGGAGGCCCTCGGCTGCATGCACTGCCAACCCCAGAGCACCACGTCTCAACCATGGACCACCCTCTGTCCATTGACATCCAACCTATTCTGCCATCAGGCATTAGTTAGGTAGCCCAATTTCCCACCAACGTGTGCATAGAGGAGATGGACCCTGCCACACGAACTTCGGAGTCGCTTGTTTGCTCTGCTTATCTGGTGGGCGGAGACAAAGGAAGACCCCCTGTGGCAGACCAATGTCATCAGCATCCCAGACAGCGACTCTCCCCACCTGCGGGTGCTCCCCGCTTTTATCAAGGCCCGGGTAGCAGATTTAAAGAGCATGTGACTTTTTAAATTGCTATTTTGGTTTCAGGGGGTACATGTGCAGGTTTGTTTATTGCCTGATGTCTAAATGTAAAACCTCTAACTATGAAGATCTTAGAGCCAAACCTAGCAAATATTCTTCTGGGCATGTGACTTGCAACCATTGTGTTTGAGGAGTTTTGCATTAATTTAAGCTTATTTGAAACTTCATGGGCACGTGTCACAGTTGTGGGGGAAATTATCCTGAAGATGCTTCCAGATGCCAAAGCCACGTTTTTAGGAGCCACAGCTCAGAGGGTCCCGGGCCAAGACCTTGGCCAAGGTTCCCTAGCGGGTTAGTTACCCTGCCCTGCACTCCAGCGCCATCATGTGGAAGACAAAGGTCACAGCAGCCCCCCGCCGTGGGGCCCTGGCGAGGGCTGAGTGCCAGAGTCCACAGACGCCTTGGAATGCTGCCCATTAGGGCTTAGCTCCCAGGAACATGAGCCATCCCCAGGTCCCAGTGACCACCTTGCCATGAAGACGGTGTCGCAGAAGGAGGCCGGGTCTCAGCCTGGGGGCCGTCAGTCTGTCCATCTGGGGATAGTCCTGGCCTTCACAGCAGGAGCTCTGGACATCCATACTGGATCCTGCAGCCAGCGGACATGGAGCCAGCCAATCTCTTACTCTCCCCAACCCGGATGAGAGGGACAGGCCGGGGTCACCCCTGTGACCAGCCGTTTGTACCCAGATGAGCAGATGACCAGGCAGGGGATGCAGTTTTGTGATCTTGGTGATCAGGCCATTGGTTATACCCCGGGGCCAGGTCCCCACCCACAGGCAAAGCCTCTGAGGTGCCCGAGCACCCCAGGAATCATCCTGTCACCGTGCTTTCCACATAGCTGCCCCACCCCACCACCCCCGAGACCTGGGTGCACAGACTCAGGGATTCAGAATTATCTCTTTTCGCCGTTATGGTAAATATGGAGAATCCAATAGCGCCTCTGTTCACGTCCTCTGCATCTGGTGACCACACAACCCACTCCTGTAGGGTGGGAACTGAGCCAGAGGACCTGCCAGATGTGCCACAGGGCTCGGCCCCTGTGTTTTCACCACAGCCCTAAGGGGAAGCACAGGCATCATCCCCGTTTCGCAGATGAGATGCTAGAGCGTGGGCAGTGGGTGATTGCTCCCAGCCACACAGCGGGTGCAGGCCAAGCCAGGGCTGGGGGCCCCGGGCCGTCTCTCTTCCCGTCTCCTCCAAGTGGCCTGGGTGTGTCCAATGTACTTAGAAAAGGAATGATGCTTTAGGAGAATCTGGTAGAAAACACAATGGCAGGTGAGTTTCTGCCTTTATCCCAGTGGGTTCCAGTAAGGGTAGACTGTGGCCCGTGAGCCCCATCTGGCCCGCTGCCTGTTTTTACAAATAAAGTTTTATTGGAACTCAGCCATGCCTGTTTGTTGGCATCCTGTCCTGCTTTTGTGCAATGAAGGCAGAGTTGCAAGGGACTAATTTAGCCACAAAATGAGCATATTTACTTTCTAGCCCTTTACGGAAAACATTTCTGACCCCTGCTTTAGGAACATGGACAAAAAGAGAAAAACAACCCACAAAGGTTTAGAGCTCCTTTCCTGTGCTGAAGAGCTGGCCCTTCTGTGGGCCCAGTGGCTGCATGCGTCACGTTTCTGGGCAGTGGCCATGACTATGATGGCAGTAATGCTGTGTCTGTAAATCCTGACCCCAGGGCTCCCGGAGAGAGAGGGGGACCTTCGTGTGGAGAGGCGGACCCCAGGGCTCCCGGAGAGAGAGAGGGACCTTCGTGTGGAGAGG
>NW_026652307.1:6965-9673 GCF_009828535.3 Hylobates moloch | reverse complement strand
CCTTCGTGTAGAGAGGTGGTTTGTTGCTTCTTTCAAATTCAGGACAGTCATTGCCTGGGAAACTGGGGTGATTGGTCCGAACCCACCTTGGACACCCCAGACTTGGTGCATCCCTGCAGGATCTGAGCACAGAACGGCCTGCTTCAGCCCGGCTGCCAGGCCTGCAGAGCAGAGAGAGTCCCCACGGAATGCCACCGTTCAGACCTCTTGTGGTTGAACAGAGCAATACAGGAGTCTGTTCCAGCTGCTCCCACCTTGCCATGGGAATGGTTCTCTGATTTATTATTTTAATTAAGGGCTTTTAAGCTTTAATTTAAAAAGTTAAATAGGCTCTCTTTATATGTAAATCGTGGTTCGGTGAATTATCACACACTGCCAGATGCGCACTGTCATCGGATGGAAGAGCACTATCCTGTCCGGGACCCCAGTCCCTGAGTCTTCACGGCTCCTGAAGCAGCAACAGGACCCCCTGGGATCTCAGCCCAGGGAGGCTGACTGAAGCCCTCCCAGGAGCACGGCTGGGTCCAGGGGCACCAGTGGCCCTGCACTGTGCTCACAGTCTTGTCCAGCGGCACCCGGAGTAACCTCTCCTGACCTGTGAAGTCTACACGAGGGCCCGTGGGGAGCCCAGGCTCAGCACTGCCCAGCAGCAGCTCTGCTCTTAGCTCCAGAGCCCAGAGCAACCTCTCCTGACCTGTGAATTCACACAAGGGCCCACGGGGAGCCCAGGCTTGGCACTGCCCAGCAGCAGCTCTGCTCTTAGCTCTGGAGTCCTCTTGCCAGCTCCGGGAAAGCAATGTGAAAGTAGCCATTTTCACAAAGCAGGCACTCACCATGTTAGCAATCAGCTTCCATTTCTGCTCCTTGAAACGGCTTGGGAAGAAGGACCCTTGTGGGTGCAGAGTGCCAAGGGTGCGGAGAGCCGGCCAGCCCAGGAATCCAGCCCCAGTGTCTCCCTCCTTCTCCCTCACTTGCTGCAGGTGCTTCGTGTCAGCCTTTAGAAAACATTGGTCCTAATTGTTCTCTTTCTTTTGGGCCGACACATTCACACTCGGCAGGGGTGTGCAAGGTGGTGGCTGCTGTTCCAGGGGCTGCCCCCTCACAAGCATCCCGTGAAATAGTTCCTTCCACTACCCGTGGAGTCCAGCAACTGGGGCCAGGTCACTCTGCCAGGCAGCAGATTCTCCATGGGTCCTCGCCAGGCCACCCTGCTCCACATGCCTGCAAATGCAGCTCCCTTCCAGCTGAAGTGCCTGGCACCCCTCTCTGGGAACACAGGGACAGCTCACCTTTGCTGAGCCCCCTCTGTGTGGTTCTGTGGAGCTGTGTCCTTTCGCCCCGTAATGGGCATAGGGTGCGTTGTATTCTGACTGCTTGGTAGATATGAAGCTGAAACCCAGGCAGGTTCTGCACCTGTTGTATTAACAGGTGATGCATGCAGTAGTGGGGCCTAGATTCCAACCTGCCTTCTTGGTGGCAAAACTCTGCTTTCTTCCATTGGCCTCTCGACCTACCCAGAAATGAGACTAATTCTGCCCTCTCCTTCCCTCATTCACTTCTCCCTCCTCTGTCCGTCCCTCAATGTACCTCCTCTCTGTCGTCACTGCCCTCAGTCTCCTGTGAGGACAGCGTTTGTGTTTCTCTCAATCTCCCTCTCCTTTCTCTTACAAGGACGTCAGTGGTTGGGTTTAGGGCCTACCCTAAATCCAGGACAAACTCATCCTAAGACTCTGAGTTACATCTGTAAAGACCTTTATTCACAATGAGGTCATATCTGAGGTTCCTGGTGGAAGTGAATTTGGGAGGGGGCACTGTTCACCCCACTCTGCCCATTAAGCACAGTGTGTGTGGTTTTGTGTGTGATCTGGGTGGGACGTTTGTCTCTTCCTAATCTCATGCTGAGATGTGATCCCCAGTGTTGGAGGCAGGCCTGGTGGAGGGGATTGTATCATGGGGGTAGATTCCTCATGAATGGTTTAGCGCCTTCCCCTGGGTGCTGAGTGAGTTCTCGCTGTGAGCTCACGGGAGAGCTGGTCGTTTAAAAGACTGTGGCACCTCCTCCTCCCTCTTGCTCTCGCTGTCACCATGTGACACTCTGGCTCCGCTTCACCCTCCACCACAATTGAAGCTTCCTGAGGCCCCACCAGGAGCAGATGCCAGCACCATGCATCCTGCACAGCCTGCAGAACCACAAGCCAAAATAAAACCTCTTTCTTTATAAATTACCCAGCCTCAGATATTTATTTATAGTAATGCAAGAACAGAGTAACACATGTAGATAACCCCACCCTGTAATTCCAGTGGACACGAGCTGGGATTGGGAAGGAATAGAAGGTGGGTCTAAGAGTGGACACAGCCCTCCCTCAGGGACTCAAACAAGCAGCCCTTCCCATAGCGGCGAGGTCCCCGGGGGAGATGCGGGTGCATGGGGAGTTGTAAATCCACAGCGTTCGCTCCACTTGGTTTTCATACTGAGCCTCTGAAATGCGAACATGTTACCATTTGTTTTCATGAGGATTAAAAAAATCACAGGAAAGCAGCCACCTGGTAGACAGTGGGTACCCAACACACTGCTGCTGGATTTGTTTCTTTGCTGCCACTGGCAGTGCTCTTGGTGATGGTGGTGGCGGTCCTCTTGGTGATGGGGTGGTGGTGGTGGTGGTCCTCTTGGTGATGCTCTTGGTGGTGCTGGTCCCCTTGGTGGTGGT
>NW_026652307.1:0-6918 GCF_009828535.3 Hylobates moloch | reverse complement strand
GTGTTCTTGGTGGTGGTGGTGGTCCTCTTGGTGATGGGGGGGGTGGTGGTGGTGGTGCTCTTGGTGATGGGGTGGTGGTGGTGGTGGTGGTGGTGGTGGTGGTGGTGGTGGTGATGGTGGTGCTGTTGGTGGTGGTGGTCCTCTGGGTGATGCTCTTGGTGGTGCTGGTCCCCTTGGTGGTGGTGGTGGTGCTCTTGGTGGTGGTGGTGGTGCTCTTGGTGGTGGTGGTGGTGCTCTTGGTGGTGGTGGTGCTCTTGGTGGTGATGGTGGTGCTCTTGGTGGTGATGGTGGTGTACTCTTGGTGCAGTTGCTATTGTTGCTGCTGTTCTCTGTGAGGCCTGATCAGACCATGTAACAACCCTAGAAAGGCTGTGAGGAAGAGCTCAGCCACCTCCTCAGGGCTGTTTCAGGCATTTCCTCCCTGGCATCTAGGTGTCCCACTTGCACACCTGAGCCCCATGGGGTTCCATGCCATGCAGAGGTTAAGCTCCATGGGTGGTAGATAAATTACCCAAACAGGTGATCCAGTGTCTGCCTGCAGTTGCAGCTGGGGCCACAGACCCTTACCGAAAATGATTGCTCACCCCTGAGAACAGAGTAAGACAGTGCCAAGATACACAATGCAGGGAAAGGTTCCAGCAGACCCTGGCAGAGGAGAAGCCTCCTTCCACATAGGGAACAGCATCTGCCTGCAGAGGGCCACTGCCAGGAGCCAGCCGAGGCTCCATGCCTGCCTGGACACTGTCACAAGGGTGCTGCTGGGGGCGCTCAGCTGCCTGGGGTGAGGGTGTCTTGATCCCCCCTTGTGTCCTCATGGGATTCTCCAGCCCCATGTATACTGTTGCCTCCCACCTGATGGGAGGACCCTCACCTTGTCCCTGTTGCCCATTAAGTGCCTGCCACCGACAGTAGCCCCAGCCCTTTCTCGGATGCACAGTGCCACAGCCGGTGGGTCTCTGGTCCTCTGCTTCCCTGGTGCCTCGAGCTGAGTCTCCTGCTGGGGTATCAGTGGGCTGCTCTTGTACCCGACAGACTCACCCACTTCTTCCACCCCTGCATGGTCCCAGGACCTCGTGCCCTTGGCGGACCCACGTGGCTGACTCCTCTGCTGTCCTGCTGTTTCCCACCACGTCTGACCATGAGCCGCCTTTTTAGGGAAAGCAGATTGGACCAAGTGTTTTTCGCCTTTCTGTTGCTTTTAGTTCTTCCAAAGGTTTTGAAAGTGGTTGGAAAACACTCTTATTTTCTTAGGGACCGTTTTCAGCTTCTTTACCAAGGATGAAGAGTTGGAGTAAAAATTAATTACAAACTGGCAGAGTCAGTATCCACCTATTTACCACGAGCCAGAGTTTCAGTGGTTGCCAGCGTAGAACGCTCATTTTTATCAACCCCATTTCCTTCAAGTGTCTCCTTCCATGGAGATTGACAGGCCCCACACATGGACATGGGGAGAGAGGAGGGCTCTGTGTCTGCAGTGTCTGCAGCGCTCTGACATCCTGCAGGACGGGACAAGGTGGCCCCGAGGACCCATCAGTGCCCACGGGGTGCCCATAAAACTTTAGCAGTGGTACGTATTTACCGAAACTTCACTAAATCACTTTCTAATTTACTAGTCATTGCTTGGGAGGCCGGAAAGATTGAAAGCCCAAAGAACCGAGCAGGGCCGATTCTACCGGGAGAAAGGGTCACCGAGACACTCGAACAGCCCACTTATCGGTAACTCTCCGGGCTGCGCCTCGTCGGGGAGTTCTGGGTTTGCGCGGGAGGCTGCCGGTGGCACGTGGCTCGCAGATAATGCGGGAATGGACTGCGTGTCTTCCTTCCAGTGTCTTCAGCACACGGCTGTGGCCAGGGGCGGTGACGGGATTGCCTGCCTCGGGGGAGCTGATAGGAGGAGGGGGAGCTTGGTGGACACTGAGGAGCTCTGACAGGTGGAGAGCAGCTCTGCTCCAAACGCCCATATCCGTTAGCATGGGACTCAACCTGTCACCCTAAATCCCACCAAGCTGCCATCCAAAAATCACTGTTTAGTGTATCTGTTAAAAGTGGCATGTTTCAAATGCACAGAAAATTCCTAAAGCCGACAGCACGGAGCCGGGCACCTGTCTCCAAGCTCCCCAGGAACGGCCTTTGTAAGCTCTTCTAGGTGGGGATGGCAGCAGTTATCTCAGTCTGTTTAGGCTGCTACAACTGCGGACAGACTGAGTGGCTTAGAAATAACAAATGTACTTCTCACAGTTCTGGAGGCCAGAGTCCAAGGTCAGAGAACCAGCAGATTCAGTGTGGGGTGAGGTCCCGCTTCCTCATTCATAGCTGGTGCCTGCTCATTGTGTCCTGGCATGGCAAGGGGAGAGGGATCTCTCTGGGGCTTCTTTTATAACATAATTAACCCTATTCAGGAGGGCTCCACCCTGGGCCCCTTCCAAAAGCCCCACCTCCTGACACCATCACCTTGGGGCTTAGGTTTCAACACACGAAATTCGGGGGCACAAACATTTAGCCATAGCATCAACAGACTGTTGCAAACCCTGACGGGTCCTCCCCTGGAAGGAGGAGGGCAGAGGGGAAATGAGCTGGAGGCATATGGAAATAGGCCAGGTGTGGTGGCTCATGCCAGAATCCCAACACTTTGGGAGACTAAAGCGGGAGGATTGCTCGAGGCTAGAAGTTCGAGACCAGCCTGGGCAACACAGCAAGACCCTGTGTGTTAAAAAGTTAGCCAGGCGTGGTGGCACACGCCTGTGGTTGCAGCTGCTTGGGAGCCTGAGGAAGGAGGATCCTTTGAGCCCAGGAGTTCAAGGCTACAGTGAGCTATGATTGCGCCACTGCACTCCAACCTGGATGACAGAGTGAAACCCTATCTCTAACAAAAAGAAAATATATTAAAAATTTTAGGTACTCATAGAGAAGATCAAAATAACAGAATTAATGCTTATTGTTAATTACTTTTTTATAGAAACCTAAGGAAAGAAAAGCAAAGGTCTAGAAGCAGCCATGGCAGAGTCCCCTTTAAAACAGTTGAACCTTTCTCGTGAGAATATAGTGTTGCAGATACGGTGACAGGGTTCGGCTGTGTCCCCACCCAAATCTCACCTTGAATTGTAGTTCCCATAATCCCCACACGTGGTGGGAGGGAGCCGGTGAGAGGTAATTGAATTATGGGGTTGATTTCCCCATGCTCTTTTCATGATAGTAAGTTCTCACAAGAGCCGATGGTTTTATAAGGGGCTTTTTCCGTTCATTCCACACTCATTCTCCTTGCTGCCACCATGTGAAAAAGGATGTGTTTGCTTCCACTTCTGCCATGATTGTAAGTTTCCTGAGGGCTCCTCAGCCATGCTGAACTGTGAGTCAAACCTCTTTCCTTTATAAATTACCCAGTCTCAGGTATGTATTAGCAGCATGGGAACAGACTAGCACATATGGCCAGACGTGGATCTTTTTGATGATGTCTGGAGGATACTACAACAAATTCATGCATTCTTCCTGGTCTTCCCGACTTCCTGCTATGCTCCAGTCTTGGGGCCTTGACACTTGCTGTTCCTTCTGCCTAGAACGTACTTCCCCACACAGCTCCATCCTTTGCCTCCTTTGGGTTTTGGCTCAGACCCCGCCTTTTAATGGGGCTCTCCTGACTTCCAGCCTTAGGCTTGAGCTGTGCTCTTCCCTCCAAGATACTGGGTCTCCTGGCAGCCATGTTCCTTCCTGGGAGGCTGCAGCTCATGCACCTGTGTTGCATGCGTGGGTTTTCTTCACTGCTTTCTCCCCCGATGAGAGCAGAAAAGGCTGGCAACTTTTCTGCTCGGTCAAGGGTGCATCTCCAGTGCCTGGCACACAGTAGGTCCTCGCTCAAGACTCAACAGATGAAAGCCCAAACCTGAAATCTGAAATCAGTGACCCAGTTGAGGGACCACTGGACTGCATGGGTCATGGGGGCAGCAAGCCAGTTTGTGCTCTCTGGAGCCTCAAAGACCCCGGGGTTCAAATCCTGGCCCCACCACTTGTCCTGCTGTGGGTGAGCAACTGACCTTCCCCAAACCTTGGTTTTCTCATCTGAAAAATGGGCCTCATATCCCTCGCCTTCTGGGGTGGCCATGATGATTAACTGAGATGAGAGGTGTGGAGTTTCCAGAACACTGCCTTGCACATAGTAAGTGCTCAATTAATGCTAGCTCTGATTTTCATCTCCTGTAATTCTCATTTTATCTCTTATTTGGAGATAATTGTAAACTTAGAGGAGTTGCAAGAATAAGACAAAGAAGTCTCTGATTTTCTTCACTGACTCATCACCTGTTATTTCCCATGAATCCTATACACAATGTCTACTCTAGTCTCTCTGTCTCCTCTTTCTCCCTCTCACATCTATCTCAGAATACACACACAATATTTTCCCTGAATCATTTGAGAATTAGTTATGGACATCATACCTTTTGCCCCTAGATACTTCAGGGTATATTTCCTAAGAATGGGATATACTTTAACTACAATGCAGTTACTAAATTCAGGAAATGTATCAATGATAAGAGATTCATATCTAATCTGAATATTCCAGTTTTGCCAACTGCCCCCCAAATTTTTTTTTGAGGCGGCGACCTCCCGCTAATCAAGATGCCATCCCAGAGCAGTCATTGCATTTGCTGTCACGCCCTTTCATCTCTTTAGTCTGGAACATTCCTGGGCCTTTCTTTGTCTTGCCTAACACCGATGTTCCTGCAGAGCCCAGGCTAGTTGTTTTGTAGAATGCCTGCAGTTTAGGCGCGGCTGATGTTTCTTGATGACACTTTTATTATTTTCATTAGCGTTATCATTGCAGAATTTAGGGTCTCATTCGAAAAGTACAAGGCCGGTTTTCTGGGGAAAACACTCCTCTCTTTAGCTGGCCGCTCACTGTCTCGGCACTGGTTTTACATGGTACGTCGCTTGCTGGAGTGACATGAGGTTACTATGGCGCCGTTATGCATGGGGAGTTCCGGGGAAAATGAGCTGCTCGCCTAAAACAAGTGGAGGAAAATATTGAGAACTATCTCGGGCCTGTCACTCGGGGAGCATTGTAGAAGGTTCTGGAGAAGGCATTGAGGCTATAATTCTACTTTAATGAGCTGGGCTACCTAGATTCTATGGTACAGCAAGAGAGGCTGTCTGTATGCACCTGTATGTACGTGCCTTACTTAAAATTCAGAAAGAAAATCTTCAGGTGCCAGAATTACTTGTGAGGCTGGTGAAGAGGGAAAAGCCACTTCCCAGGCCAGACAGGAAATAGTGCCCTGGTTGGGACCAGGCGGGCCTGGCTGCAGACGTACACTTTGGGCTTCAGCAGCCATGGTGCTGCCTTGAGCTTGACCCGTGTTGCTTCCTCCCAGAGACCGGGTCTCCCGCACAGCCCTGCTCTCAAGGATGGGACTGAGAAGGTCAGTGACAATGCACCTCTGCTTTACATCCAAGCATTGACTTTTGTGGCTTTCTTTATCCCATTGCTCTGCCCCTTAAAGGGTCCTGGTGTGTGCGGGAATGGGATGGACAATTTTGTTTTTAACAATGGTGTTGGGCTGTGGATCCAGAACTCAAGTTCCAGAGGAAAGTGATGCCACAGTCAACGGGGAGGCTTCACAGAGGCAGGGAAAATGCAGGAGGTGAGATCCTTGAGCCACGGCTTGTGATGATGCCACTGTAATAAATGCTAATTACCTTCTCTGCCATGCCAGGGGGTTGCTGCTGTTTTCTTCCCCTTCCAAGTGTGTTGCGTTTGGATGTGTAGTGGCTGTTAAGAAGTTTGTCAGCTTCTCCTAAGAAAATGTCAGCATGGAGGTGCTTAAGTAGGCCTGTGTGGGTGCAGGGCTGAAGGGAGGTGGTAAGTTTTGTAGCTGGAAGATTCGCCGCGTGTGTGGGGGGATGCAGAGAGCGTGGCGGATACCTAGCTGCTGCCTGGCTCATCTCCGAGGGGGCAAGGCCTGTGCACGGTGGTGGGGTCCAACAGGGGTTTCTCCCCCACGTCCTCAGCGTGGCTGTGTGAATAACCCGCCTGCAGGGTCCTTTCCTGTGTCCAGCCTCTTCCTCCAGGAACACCGGCTTTGAGGATGCACTGGTCTTTTGTTCTCTGTGGTGTTTCCCTTAGGGGTGGGCTGAAACACAATTTGGACCCTGGTCCTTCCACAGCCTTTTGATGTCTGGGAGGACGCTGGCATCCTCAGGCACACTCAGGTGCGTGGCTGATGTTGGCGCAGAAGGACTCGCCGTGAGCCGAAGGTAGATAGTGCTGGCCTTGACATTGGGTGAGCGTCTCCTTGATGCCCAGAGGGTATCTGGGCCGTAGGTTTCCAGGCGCCAGGGCAGGGAGTGACTGCAAGGACCCAGCTCCGTGGGCCACGTGATCAGAGCACGGCAGGTGCCCCACTTTACAGGCAAGCCCTGTCCCCAAAACCCGCCTGTGAGGGACCAGTACAGGAACTGGCGTGGGTCTTTCTGCAGCAACAGGGTCCTTACCACCCCTGCATTCTATGCCAGCTCCCAGAAGCCTGGCAAGCCCCAGCTCCCACTGAAGGACCTTCTATAGGAGCTCAAAATGAAATAAGACCACATGGCTGTGGTGGACAGGAAGGACCTGCCTCTCCTCCTCCCCCTTTCCCTCCCCTTCCCACCCTTCTCCTCCCCTTCCCACCCCTCCCCTCCCTGACCCCAGATCCTCAGGGACTCTCAGAATCATGCTGCGTGCCAGGCACCACACCATGCAATGTCACTGAATCACACGTGATGTCCCTACCTCGGCTCTGTGCAGTGCATCCTCATGTTTTGTTCCCATGTTTCAGAGGAAGAGACTGAGGCACAGAGACTTTAGTTCCCCAGGGTCTCACAGACAAAAGTTCAGGAGCTGGGCTCCAAACCCAGGGACCTCTGCCTTAGAGCCCAGGCCCTTCCCACGTG
>NW_026652306.1:3653124-3688409 GCF_009828535.3 Hylobates moloch | reverse complement strand
ATGTAACTCTCCATTTATATACTTTTAATCTATGTATATATCTATAGATAAGTGAATTTTTTAATAGACAGTGTGTATTATATTTTCTCTATCCTGCCATTTTTTCTTTTAATTACAATATCCAGACCACTCCCATTTAAAATGATTATCAATATAGTTGTATTAATATCTACCATACTTATAACTGTTTTCTATTTATTTTATAGGTTTATTATATATTCATAGTTATTTAAAATTCCTTGTTTGGCAATTCCGACATCTATATCATATTTGGTTCTTGTGATTATGAATGCTTTGTCTCTTCAAAATACGTTTTTTCTTGCCTTTTGGCAGGCCTTATGACTTTCTGTTAAAGTCAGACATGATGTATCTGTCCTATTAATAAGGACTACATTATATGTGGCCCTTTGTGTGAAGATTTATGTTACTCCTGCTTGAAATAGGATTGTGTTTACTGTTTTCTATAGTTGTATGTGCTAAGGATTACAATTATTTTTCTTCTCTTACCCTGTCTTCTACATGGTCTTTGGGCTTTTCTAATAATTGCTTTCAGGGAGAGTCTGAAACTTGCAGCTTTTTTGTTGTTGTTGTTAGCTATAATCCACTGCTATTCCACTGAAACCTATTGGAGTAGTGGTAAATTGTAGGAGAAAGAAAGTATTGTGTAATCTTATGATTAAATTCTGTCTGGTAGTGAGCTGATGTTTCTGGGCTGTGGTTTTCACATGTTTCTTAACTTTTTATCCCCACTTAGGTGAAACAGGAAGGCAAGCAGTGTGATGTTTGAGAAGTTATCTTCTCTTAGATGGGATAACCCTATGTTAGCCTTTTCCCCTACAGATGAAATATTTTTGTGGGTAAAACTTGAATTAATTTCGTGATGATTTTTCTTCCCTTCCCACCGCTAGAGCCAGGAGGGTATCCTTCTTGGCTCCTGACTGTGAGAGACTGATGGGGTTCCTGGAGAAAGTACCCACTTAACTGTAGCCTCAGAAGTTACTCACTTTCCCTGTAGTTCACACTCAGTCTTCAGCATTCATTAAGATTACTTGTTCTGACTTGCTGACCCCAGCAGCCTCTGCTCCAGATGAATAGATCTTGGCAATGACTTTTGGATTCAATCTATCTCTCCATATTTCAAGATCTCAGTTTGCTCTGTGACCTCAGGACTCTGATAACTTCAAGAAAAGTCATAAGGTTTCAGTTTGTTAAGATTTCTCAACTTGTCAGAACTGAAGTGATGACTTTCAGGCTCTTTAACTGTTGGAGCTAAAACTAGAAAAAGAACATTTCTTAAATGAAAAAGAACAGATTAAAATAGAAGTGGATCACATTTAGTAAAAGTAAGAAATATTTTAAATTATATACAGAAATGTGCATGTGTGCAAGTATTTAATGGGCAAAAATAGAATTGATCAAACTTTTTAAAAAGTTTAAAAAATATTGACCTAGAATACTGGTTTAGTTTTGTTTTTCTCAACTAATGGGTATTCAAATGCTTGGTGTACCCCTGATTTGAACCAGGTTAATATAAAATATAGGAAAAAAATTATTTCAGGTTCCATATAAATCCCAGTCTACTGGCTGTAATGCAACAATTTTCTCTTGTAACTAGAAATTTGCAATACTCCCTAAGGAAATGTTTCTATAGATATTAATTTAGTTTTGACAGTGTTGATCACTAAACAGTTAATTAACTAATTTAAAAAAACTGGAGGAAAGGTTAGAGAAAAGCATTGGAAAAAATAAAAAAAGAAAGGACAGCAGGAAGAATCCCAGTACTTCAACTTATACTAATACCGTCAAGCTTCTCAAGTGAGTGTTTCTTTTAAATCATTATGTCATTCTGTTCTCACTGGGGAATAGCTTATTCACACTATAATTGAGTCTCATGGAAGTTAAGTAACTTGGATATAGATAAAATAAGTTAATTTTCCACATACTTAAAATAAGTTAATTTTCCACATACTTAAAACTTCACTTTTTCTATTAAAAAATATTTTTTACCCTGAATATGTCTGATGAAAACACATGAGGATTTGGATTAGAAGAGTATGTGTAGATCATTTGTTAGTATCAATCACCTTATCTTGATATATCCAACACTGAGGCTCTTTCCTGTTTTGGGTACCAGCCTCTTCTAAGGCACTTGTTTCAAAAAAATGTCTCTTAGGTATACGATCAAAGGTTTTTCCCATTACCAAAAACAGGAGTCCTGTCTTTGATGTCCAAACTAAAAAATGTAGTACTAAAAAATGTAGCTGACTTTCCCAAAACTACAAATCCAAGGAAAATAGGTTCTGTAATTCCCATTTTTACAGTGCACATAATCATTGTTAAGGTTCAAATGTATCCCCCAAAGTTTATGTGTTTGAAACTTAATTCCGAATGCAACCGTGTTAAGAGGTGAGACCTTTCAAATTCGTTAAGTCATGGGAGTCCTTACCTCATGAATGAATTAATTCCATTATTTCAACAGTGGGTTCATTATCATTGGAGTAGATTCCTGATAAAAAGATGAGTTCACCCCCCTTTTCTCTCTGTCTTCCTCGTGTGATGTCTTCTGACATGTTACAGCACAGCAAAAAGGGCCGTTTAAGATGCTAGCACCTTGATCATAGACTTTCTAGCTTCCAGGTCCTTGAGAAAACAAATTATTATCCTTTATAAATTATCCAGTCTTAGGTATTTTCTTTCTTATAGCAGCACAAGAAAGACTAAGACAATCATTTCCATTTTCCAAAACAGTCTTATTAAGCCATTTCAACGATGACGTAATTGAGTCTCATGGAAGTTAAGTAACTGGGATATAGATAAAATAAGTGCCTCAGTAGTAGAAAGCTAATAACATATATAGCAAATTCAAACTTATACCAAAGCTTATAACAAAATATAGAATGTTAACCACTGTCTTCATATCTACAATTTGCTTTGGATATAAACTATTTTTTTTACTTAACTAACATTTTAATACAAATAAAATAGAAAAAGCTTATAATATGGAAAACAGTTGATTATGTAAATTTGTACATTCAAAACTGTTATATACAAAAGCATATTAAAAAGTCATGTTTACTTCAGAATTTTTAGAATAAAGAAAAAAATACAGTGTATTTCAAGGAAGATTAAAGTATATAAAGATTTTCCTTAAGTAAATGCATGCTAAATACATTATTTAAGATTTCTATAGATTTGTATCTTTATCACTAAGTAAAGCTGCATTCCAATTTTATGGTAAAATATAAAATTAATTGTCAAAAATATATATGAAAAACTAGTAAACTGGACTTTGAAAACTTAGATCCCAGGCCAATGTGTAATACTAGTTTTTGTCACTGGCAAAAGAACTTACCATGAATCTCTATTTCGTCTTTTTAAACTAAAGAATGTTAAGTTTTATGACTTCATAAGCCCCTTTTAGTTCTAAAGTTGTACATCTGGTTTCACTCACACATGAATTCGTCAGAGATAGTAAATCTTCTGTTTTATTTTTATTCACTCCATGTTTCTTGTACTTGTATGAAGGCTGACCATAATTGCTGCTGGATATCAAACACTTCATTATTAACAATGTGGTTGCCTATAGATTTTGTTTTTTCAATTTCAAATGTCTGAAAAAAATGAGTTATTTTTACTGAGAAAAGTTCTTTAATCTAATATTTTTTTTTCTGATTGAGTTGATACATTTTCATTTTACTCTTGTAGAAGTCTTATTTCTACTTTTCAATAAATAAATTTACAACTGCCAACAACTTTCTCAAAGTCACAGTTGATTTCACAGATGATCATAAAAAGGCCAGAAAAAGCTAAAATAATGGAAAAAGTGACTGCCTGATAGAACACTTTTGTGGCATGTATTCATGTATAACAATTCATGATGAAAATATGAAAGAGATTACCACTACATTCAACAAGTAGAAGTTCAAAAAAAGCTAAGATTAAAAATTTTCTCAGCTGTATTTCTGCATTTTTCTAGACTTTTGATACTTTCATTTTAACTATTTGATTATTGATATACATGGCTTTTTGGCCACTATACAATGACATTAGTTACCTTTCTGCTTTAACCACTTAACCAAAAACTTGTAGCTTAAAATATTATTTATTTATGTCACTATTCTGTAAGTCTACATGTTGGGCCACATTTATCTAGGTTAAGTTTTCCACTGGTTTTGGCAAGACTCATGTGAAACGTGGTCAGCTGCCAGGTTGTCTCATGGCTCATTGGTCTCAAGGAGTCTCTTCTTTGATAGTTTATTTCTGCCTCCTGTAGGTCAGCCCAAGCTTACTCAAATGGCAAATAGGTCCACAATGACAGCAAGAGTGGAATATGCAAGGCTTCCTAAGGTCAAGGCTTCAAATTCTTCCATCATTTCTAAATTTTGTCATTCAAAGGAAATCACCAGGGCAGCTCAGATTCAAAGGGCATAAATATAAACTACACATTGATTAGAATAGCTGCAAGGTTCAGGGCATGTTGGCTTATGTGTATAACCCCAGCACTTTGGGAGGCCAAGGCAGGAAGATTGATGGAGCATAGGAGTTTGAGGCTGCAGTAAGCCATGATCATGCCACTGTACCCCAGCCTGGGCAACAAAGTAAGAACATGTCTCAAAAGGAACTGAAAAGTAGTGTGGCTATATTTTTCTTTTTTCTTTTTGCATTTACTTTGCTGCCAGTAAATTCATTTATTGGCAAAGTCATCAGCAAAGTCATATGTGTTGAACAAATGTTTGGTTGAATATGCATGAAATAAAGAGATGAAGATAATGTAATTCATTATGAGACTAATTACTAGATTCCCAAATTGAGGCCTTAAATAATGACTATTAAGTATCATGTTAGACATTCTTCAGATAAAATTTAGGACCCTCTTTGATGGCTACAACAAGCGCTTGGAATAGTCTCTAAAAAAACTAACAGTAGACATATTCTGCCCTTCAGTATGGAATAAATCATGGAAATAACCTGTCTCACACAACAAAAAGTGTGAGAAAAATATTGTTTACACAAAGAAATTTTTTTTTTTTTTTTGAGATGGAGTTTCACTCTTGTTGCCCAGGCTGGAGTACAATGGTGCAATCTCGGCTCACTGCAACCTCTGCCTCCTGGGTTCAAGCAATTCTTCTGCCTCAGCCTCCTGAGTAAGTATCTGGGATTATAGGCCCCCCCACCACACCCAGATAATTTTTTTTTTTGTGTGTGTGATGGAATCTCACTCTGTCACCCAGGCTGGAGTGCCGTGGCATGGTCTCAGCTCACTGGAACCCCCGCCTCCCGAGTTCAAGCAACTCTCCTGCCTTAGCCTCCCAAGTAGCTGGGACTACAGGCACACACAGTCACACCCAGCTGATTTTTTGTATTTTAGTAGAGACGGGGTTTCACCATGTTGCCCAGGCTGGTCTTGAACTCCTGACATCAGGTGATACACCTGCTTTGGCCTTCCAAAGTGCTGGGATTACAAGTGTGAGCCACCACGCCCGGCCCCAAGGAAATTTTTAAGTGAGGACTATTCCCTGGTATTGGAGGCAGAAAATATATTCATTTGTTAATTCTATAGATAACTGACCACCTACTCTAGAGATAGAAAATAAACCACACATTTAAAAATCTCTGCTTTAATAAATTTATATCATAGAAGGATAATTTGTAAGTAGAATAAAGAACAGTATTTCAAAATTCCCAGTTTGATCCTAATTGATGTTTTCTCTGGGTTTAACATTTCTGTAAGTCTCATGGGAAAGTCCTATTTAAGGATTTCCCTTTTTCTTTTTACATTAAAAGTCAAGGAGCAAAAGGGTCAAAATATGGGAACAACCCAAAGACCTATCAACTGATAAATGGATGACCATTATCCTATGAAGTATTATTCAGTCACAAAAAGGAATGAAGTACTGATAGATGATACAACCTGGGTCAATTTTTGAAACATTAAGTATAATATTTCACTTAGTGCAGTGAAAGAAGCCAGTGACAAAAGACAACATTAGTGTGATCCCATGTATATGCAATGTCCATAATAAGCAAATCTATAGAGACAGAAAGTAGATGAGTGGTTGCCTAGGGCTAGAGACAATGGGAAGGTTGTAAGGTGAAGACTACAAGGTTTATTTTGGGAATGACAAAAATGTTCTAAAATGGACTATGCTGATTATAGCACAACTCTGTGAATACATTATAAAACATTGAATTATACACTTTAAATGCATGATTTATATGGTATATGAATTTCATCTTTATAATTTTTTTCCTTTAAAAAATCACTGGGAAAGGAATTTTCTTTCCTGTAATGGGAGAGCAGCTTATATTCACATATTTCTATCTGAGTTCCAGAAAAAGAAGAGAGAAAAAATTATGCATAAAACTATTGGAAGAATTATTTCCTGAAAATTTTTCAAATTTGGTAATTTACAGTAACCCAAAGATTTTAAGAGTGAAACAAATGCCAAGAATGTTAATTAAAAAGAAAACACCACCTAATCACATTATAATTAAATTTGAGACCTAAAGATTAAGAAATAATCTCAAAAGCAGTAAGGAAAAAATACATATTAAATATAGGGAAATAGTGATAAAAATTAAAGGTCTCTCTATATAAGTACATATATATGAATATATATGAGTATGTATATAGCCATATATAAATATATCTATAAATACATGTATATACACATAAATGCACATGAATATATAGATGATTATAAATATATGTGCATCTATCTACACACTCAGACACAACACACACACACTCATACACTCACAGAGGTTTATTTTTAAAAATTGGTTCATGCTATTGGGAAAGCTAGCAATTCCAAAGTCTTCAGGGTAAATGGACAGGTTGAAGACCCAAGGAAGAGTTGAAGTTGAATCTGAGGGCTGTCTGCTGGCAGAATTTCTCCTTCCCTGGGGGAGATCATTCTTAATTTTCTCAAGACTTTCAACTGATTGGATAAGGTTCATCCACATTATGAAGAGTGTACATTTTACTCAAAGTCTACTTATTTAAATAGTAATCTCATTTAAAAAATACCTTCACAGCAACATTCAGACGTGTATGAACAAATATCTGGGTACCATGGACAAGCCAAGTTGGCATATAAAATTCACCACCACAACTTCCAAACGAAATTACCAATTAAATAACCAGACAATGCAATTAGACTGGCATCAGATTTATCAAAACAATATAAAAAGCAAGCAAGCCTTTAATGGAGCAACAGTTTTTAAAGAAATTTAATTTAAAAAACGAGCGAAAAAGGATGTTTACTATTAAATTGTCCATCAAGTTTCAAAGCTATTTAAATATTGTTTTAAATAGTGAATAGCCCAGAGAATACTACACTCACTAGCTGTTCTCAAGAAATTACTAGAGTGGTCAGAAAAGTTTTTGTTAAGGAGTCACGTAATGAATATTTTAAGCTTTGTTGGTTCTATGTGTTTCTGTCATATTTTCTTCTTCTTTTATTTTTTTACAACTGTTTAAAATTGTGAAAAACAACTTTCATGGACCATAATTTAACAGGATGTATGCCAGACTTGGCCCCTGGGAGCGTATTCCTGTGTTAGAAAATGTGCTTCATCTTACCAAGAGATGACTAAATAAACACTGGCAAAAGTACTATTGATGAACATTTAATTGTAAAGGCAAGGGCCAAAAAATTATTGTAGATATACACATATACATATACAAACATACATATGTGTACTTCAATATGTATACATATATAAATCAAAATGTATTCTGACAGAATCAAAATAATGAATGTAAAGAATGGTAGAAAAAGGGAGATGGGAATAAGAAATATATATTCATTGAATAATGAAAAATCAATAGGTGGGAATCAAAAGATGCCATAAGAAGTAGCAGAGTAAAATGTAAAAAAAAAAAAGAGAGAGAGATTAAAGGTTTTTAAAAAAGTAAAGGTATAAAGATAACCATAGGATCAAAACTACTGATATTTCTAAATATCAAGTAAATTTAAAAAAAAGAAAAAAAATTATTCATAGTCAATAAAATACATCAAATATAATACAAATAGCAATTATAAATCTGACAGCTGAGACTAATAATAACAGTCATAGAAATAAGTATGATAAATTGTTAGAAGATTTTCATTTTGGCTGACAAAAAAACTACCCAACTACATGTTGAACACCAGAGATATTGACAACAGAAATTCATAGGAGCTAAAATAAGAGTTTCTTGGTTTCTACAATGTTTTGAGTCCGAGATTTTAGGTATTGACTTGTACTGCATTCTATTCATCAAATCAAGTCATACGGCCATCCAAATTCAGACAAAAAATAAACTAGCCCTTCATCGAAGTTGCTGCAAAGCCATTGTAAAAAGCCATGGATATTAGAAAAGAATATTTGTGGATATTATGATATTATTTCAAACAACTTACCACATCAGATATTGCATTACACTTAATCTTCACAGAAATGCACATGAAAAGTATTATTATTCTTTTTTTTAATTTACTGTTATGGGAATTTTGCCTCATGGATGTTAAACCACTTGTCCAAGATCATATCACTATTAAAATGACATTATTAAGACATAAATCAATTTTTGTGCAACTCTAAAACACACACCACTGAAGATTACACCACGCTAATTGGTTCTTTCCCTGTTCTAGACTTCAGTGAATTGCGAGGAAAATCTTATTTCACATCCATATCAAGGCATTTGGCTTCTATTCTCTATCATTGTTCTGAAAGTGTCTTCAATATAAGAAAGAATGGGGATACCAGTAAAAATCTAAAGGTTGAGGAAGAGAAAGTAATTTCATTATTTGCAGATATTATGATTGTCTACATAGAAAACCCATGGGAATGATTTAGAAACGATGAGAACTTAGAGAGTTTGCTAATGAAGCAAGTCACAGAATTAATCAATACATAAACATGAATGGTTTTCCTGGATATCAGCCATGACTAGTTAAATTATAAATAATTAAATAAAGCACATGGACAATACCAAAAATAGTGACAGAAATGCAAGTTTTCATGTTTTGTTCTGGACTTCAATCTCAAAAATACAAACACCTCTATGTGGAGATTTCATGCATACTGCAGACTTATATTGCAAATTGAACTCATGATTATCATAGCCGTCTATCCTACTTCACCTTATGGATTCCCTGGCTCAACTCATGACATTCCTGTGTCCTTATGCCCATGGTGAAAGTCTGAAGTTATTGGCTTCAATACTTGAATATCTCCTCCCCTTACCCCTCAAATCTATATTTTTGCTAATTTTGCCTCTAAATGTTTTAATAGACTTTATTCCATTATAATTTTCATAAAATAAAATGCATATATTTTAATGTATGTTTGTTGAGTTTTGACAAATGTATCTACCTATAGAAACACCACCTTAATCAAGCTGTAAAATATTTTCAAAATCCCAAAAAGTTTACACATACCTTCTTAGAGTCAGAGTCATCCTCCCAATGCAACCGTTGAGCTGAGTTTTATCACCACAATTTAAATTTACCTTTTCTAGAACTTTAATAAACGAAACCATATTGTGCGTATTCTTTTGTATGTGACTTATTTTGTTCAACATAATATTTTTCAGATTCATTCAGGTTGTGTGTAACATTAATTCATTAATTTTTTATTGCTGAATACAATAAGCCAAATATTTCTTAGGTATTATTGTCTCCACCAGTGCTTACGTTATAAATCCCTTTCTAATTTGTATCTTTCCTATTAATGGCATGGTATACTTTCATTATGACTTTTTTGAATGTCTCTTTCATACTGTTTCAGAGCACTATTATAAAAAGCCTCCAATCTAACTATGCAACTCCTCTACAAAATATCCATCAGTGGATTCTCTCAAATGATAGATTAAAAGAATAAGCCCCTTACAACAGCATCCAGGATCATTCAAGATCTGTTCTTTTCCTCCTTTGCCTGCCTCATTATGATTCAGAACTTCCTAAGTACATTTACATTTCCTCGTATTTTATTTTAGCTCTACTTTGTTTTGCTCTACATTATTTGCTTTTCGAGCCTAAAAGAGTTCTCTTTTCTTCTTTGTTTAGGTGAGAATTCTTTCACAATTTGAATAGGAAAGTGACATGGTAATTTAGGATAAAGAGAATAGTGTTCAAAATGTTGATGCATATTTTAAAAAGCATGATGAGATGGTGTGCTTGGATGGGTAGAAATCATGAAAGTGTTTCTGGTATTGTTTCAGCTAGATTTCTCGGGGTTTTGCAGGAGCTGACATTGGAAGTCTAGGCTGGGTTGACATCAAATGTTCTGCAAATGAATTCATTGGTCATTATCCAGCAAAAGTGATGGAAAATGTTTGAAACGTTCTGCATGTTATATTAGTTGTCTATTGCTGCCACAACTAAGTACCACAAATTTAGTGGTTTAAAACAATTCAAATTTATTATTTCACAGTTTTACAGGTCAAAAAGTCCAGTTCGGCTCAATTGGTTTATATGACCCAAGAGTTACAAGGCTAAAGTCAAAGTATTTATTGGCTGGGCTCTTCTTTGGAGGCTTTGGGGTGAATCTGCTTTCCAGTTCATTCAGCTTTTTAAAAGAATCCAGCTTTTTATAACTGTAGAACTGAGGTCCCTATTCTTTGATGGCTGTCAGCTAGGGGTGGCCTCTAGCTCCTAGAGGTTTCTTTCTGTTCCATATATGTTGCCCTCTCACTTCAGAACAAGCAGTGGCTCATCAAATCCTTCTCACACTGAGAATCTCTCTGACTTCACTTTTTGCTGCTTATCTTCTACCACGTCTCTTCTGCTCACATCTAGACAAACTTTTTTTGTTTTTAACCACCCGTCAAATTACACTGAGCCCATCCAGAAAATCCAGGATAATCCCCCGTTTTACAGCCCATAACATTAATTACATCTGCAGAGTCTCTTTTGACATGTAACATAACATATTCACTGGTTCCTGGAGATTAGTATGTGGACGTCTTTGGGGGATGGAATTTGATGAGGTCAGATTTAGGTCATAGCAGATGCTTATGGACGACTTACATCTCCACGAATATTCATGCATTGAGACATATTTATAAGTGGGGTCATTGAGAGGTTATTAGTCCTTTATAACAAGCACCCTCCACCCTCCTCAGTGAGCTCCATTGTTACTTCTGTCACCTGAAAACACAGCAAAAATGCAACCCTCTAAAAACCAGGAAGTGGGTCCTCACCAGACAGCAAATCTGCTGGAGCCTTTATCTAGAACATCCCAACCTCCAGAACTGGGAGAAATAAATTTCTATTGTTTATAAATTACCCACTCTATGGTATTTTGTTATAGCAGCCTAAATGGACTAAGAGAGAAGGTTTATTCTGGTAACTGGGTGGAAGTTATATGTGGACATAGCAGATGCCTCTGTTGACTGCATTATATTCCTTCAATCCATTTGTGATTTCAGTCACATCTTGTGAGCTCACATTCACCAAATTTTCCCACTGTCTTGCCTCAATTGCAAGCTGTATGATTTATAATTGCTCACAGAACTTTTTATTGCTGTAGTTTCTCCATAAGCACAGCCCAGAAGTCCTAGCGGGAAGGTAGAGTAGGGGCGTTTTAAGCCTTCCAGGTTTAGATTCTCATCTGTGAAGGATGAAAGTTGATTGATAAATGCACCCTTCCAATTTTGCATGTGATGAGTCTTCATATTTGTCAACACTCCCAGTGGATTCGAGCCTGGTTCCCACACCAGCAACTCATTCCCTAAATACTGCTGCCTGTGATCATTTCCCAAATAGACTATCTGTCAGTACCCATCTCCTTGTCTTAAGTTTTGTATCTGAGATCATTTTAACCAAGACAAAAAGCAAGCTGTCATATTTATAGGGAGGTCACTGTAATATTTTATTATGAGGGTCTGCAAGTCTCAACCAAGGCAGTGGCAAAGGGCTAAATGAAAGAAGATAGTTTTAAGACATGTAACTGATTATATTTAGAAACCTATTGACTATGGAATGGAAAGAGAGAGAGATAATATTTGAGAAGGTTAACTTGCAAGGAAGGCAGGTGAAGAAAAGTGAGGTGGTATTATATCTGTTCCCAATATGGACTTTAATCTGAAACAGTGATAAACCTGGACACTATCTAGATTTAAGCATCAAATATGCAGTAAGTAGTTAATTGCTTCAAAGTACTTCATTAGTATATTAATTAACTAATTCTAAGATACAGAGTATGGAAAATTTAAACCCTTATATAGTGCTTACTACAAGCCAGGTACTGTTCTAAGCACTTTATGATATAAAACAATTTTATCATCTTAATATCCTTATTGGTAGATACTATTAAATCATCCTTATTTTAGATATAAGAAAACTGAGAAACAGAAAGATTTATTAATTTTCCCAAGTTTACACAGATATAAGTAGTAGTGCTGGGGTTTGAACCCAGGGCCATCATTCTCTCGAGTTGGAGATACTAGTTCTACACAATTCTGTATCTCTTAATACTAATACTATTACTTTTTCTAGTAATACTAACATAAATATGCGTGATTATCCCATAATTGAAAACATGGATACAATATTTTACAGTCCTTCTATCAAAAGGTGGAGACTATTTCCCCAAATCTTGAATCCAGGCTGGTCCTGTGACTTGTTTGACCGATAGGAATAGGCAAATTAAACATTATGTGAATTCTAGAGAATAGCCCCAAGAGTCCTTGTTGTTTATGCCACAGAGCAAACCACTGCCCCCAAAATCGGAGAGATAGAACAGCAGACACAGAGAAACCACAACTTACTGGAGCAGAAACCCATGAGCAGAGACCTACTGGGGAACCAATACTAGGGGAGAAAAACTTAAACTTTGACAAACTTCTGGAAGGCCAGCCCTACACTTCTTTGGGTTTTACCATTAGAGGATCTACCAGATCCTCACACTGAATATTGGAGAAAAATCTCCTTGTGTTTCTAGCAGAGAGAGGAAGAAAAGGAACCATATTTGAAACATGCCAGAGCATTCTGTTCTTAACAAGGCCTGCTGTTAGGAAAATCTATTTTGCCAAAGCCTAATCAGCTGAGGTTTCCAGAACCTATATTACCTGGGGGAAGGGAAATACCCAGCTCCAGCTTCTGTAGCCTTCACTGTGGAGAAGAGAAATACATAATTCCAGTTCACTTCAACCATTTTGTCTCACCTAAGGCAGGAGAAATTGAGAAGCAACAATATAGTTCACAGTCCAGGGACACAGGTTCACAGAAAGACTGAGACCTAATCATAGGGCTGTGCAATGTTTCTTCTACCACAGCTTACCACTACATTATAAAAGACCTACTTACCACAGTTCTTTTAGCTAGTATTTAATGTCTGTTTTTAAACAAAAAATTCAAGGCACATGAAAAAGAGAAAGATACACAGTTGAAGAGACTGAACAGGTGTCATAACCAGACTCAGATATGGCAGAATTGTTGGCATTATCAGAGCAGGAATTTTTTAAAATTAGAATTAATATGTTAAGTGTATTAATGAAAAAAAGTAGTCAACATACAAGAACAGATGGATAATGTAAGCAGAGAGATGGAAATTCTGAGAAAGGATAAAAAAGAAATTCTAGAGATAAAAACACTGTAACCAAAATAAAGAATGCTTTGATGTGCTCATTAGCAGGATGAACACAGCTGAAGAAAGAATCTCTGAACTGGACAATATGACCATAAAAGCTTCTAAATTAAAAAGCAAACAGAAAAAGACTGAAAAATTTAAAAACAGAACAGAATATTCAAAAACTGTGGAGCCACTATAAAAGGTGGGAGAAGAAAAATCCTTGAACATCACAAGGAAAACAATTTTATAAAGGCTTTCTCCATTCAACAATATAAATTAGGCTTTAAATATAAAGCTACCAAATAAGTCTTTGTATATAAATTCCTTATCTTAGTCTTTTTAGAAATACTATTTTTAACAAAAACAAAAATTATTTTTAAAAATATTTTTAACAAATAGTAGAGAAAGAAAAATGGTATAGGCAAATAACCTGCATCTATACAAAGAGAAGAAGAAGATCAGAGCATGAGTGAAGGTCAAATATAAACTTTTATTTTTCTTATTTCTAATTTAGGATAGTTTATTATAAACAACAGCAACAATGTATTCATGTATGCATACTTCTGATGTGTGTCTATATGTATATATATTATATATATATGCTTATGTATAAGTGAAACGAATGACAATAATGATAAAAGGGATGGATGTGAAGATTAGAAATATTTTGTTATTATAAGGTATTTGTACTCCACATGAAATGGTGTAGGGTTTTTTGAGAGTGGACATCAATTTGTTGTAAACTATATAGTAAATTCAAGGGCAACTACTAAAAAGGAAAAAAGAAATTAAAAAAGAAGTATAATGTTATCCTAAAAACTGAGAGAAAGTGGATCATAAATGCTAAATTAAATCAGAAGAGATAAAAAATTGTAAAAGACAAAAATGAAAACCAACAAGGGCAATAAATAGAACACTATAAAAATATTGTAGAGATTATTCAATAATCACATTAAACATTAATGTTCTAATACAATTAGGAGATAGAGATTGTCAGAGTGGATCAAAAAACAAGACTCAACTGTATGTTGTCTGTAAGAAACCCTTCTTAAACATGAAAACACTTATAGGTTAAAAAATGAAGGGATGGAGAAAGATATAGCACACTAACACTTATCCAAAATAAATGAGAGTATCTATACTAATTCTAGGGAGAGAGAGCGTCAGAGCAAGGATAGTTATTAGGGATAATAAGGGGTATATATATTAATAAAGGGACTAATACTTCATTAAGACATAACAATCCTTAACGTGTATGTCCTTAGAGAACAACAACACATGTGAGGCAAAATACAAGAGTGCTGCAACTTCTGCACATGTATCCCTGAACTTTTTTTTTTTTTTTTTTTTTTTTTGAGAAGGATTCTCGCTCTTTCACCCAGGCTGTAGTGCAGTGGCACAATCTCGGCTCACTGCAGGCTCCGCCTCCCGGGGTTCACGCCATTCTCCTGCCTCAGCCTCCCACATAGCTGGGACTACAGGCGCCCACCACCTCGCCCGGCTAATTTTTTGTATTTTTAGTAGAGACAGGGTTTCACCATGTTAGCCAGGATGGTCTCGATCTCCTGACCTCGTGATCCGCCTGCCTCGGCCTCCCAAAGTGCTGCGATTACAGGCGTGAGCCACCGCGCCCGGCCATCCCTGAACTTAAAGAAAACACACACACACACATACATCAAAAAATAAAAATTCTATGATCACATTAATAGATGAAGAAAAAGCATTTGACAAAATCCAGCACCTTTTCATGATAGATTGTTTTGTTTTCCGAACAAATAGAGGAGAATCTACCCAATTTGATTTTAAAAGAAGAAAATCTACAGCTAACATCATACAGTCATGTGTCACATTATGACAGAGACACATTCTGAGAAATGTGTCATTAAGCAATTTTGTTGTTGTATGAATATCATAAAGTGTACTTATGCAAACCTAGATGGTCTAGCCTACTACACACCAAGACTATAAGTTATAGCCTATTGCTTCTAGGCTACAAACTTGTTTGAATATTACTGTACTGAATATTGTAGGCAGTTGTGACATAATGGCAAGTGTTAGTGTATCTAAACATGCCTAAATACAGAAAAAGTACAGTAAGAATGTGGCATTCTAATCTTATGGAACCATTATTATTAATGCAGTCTGTCATTTACCAAAATGTGGTTATGCAATCCATGGCTTTACTTCATAGTAAAAAACGAGAAGCTTTGCCACTCACATCAGGAACAAGATAAGGATTTCCTCTCTCACCACTGCTTTTCAATGTACTGGAAGTCCTAGGTAATACAAGAAGTCTGTTTATAGATAACATGATTGTCTAGATAGAAAATGGAAACTAATTGCTCCTCATGCAATTAATAAGCAATTATAGAAAGGTTGCAGGATACAAGTTTAATATACAAAAGTCAGTTGCTTTCCTATACATCATCAATGAACAAGTGGAATTTGAAACAAAACACATCATTATTTACATGATCAACTCACAAAATGAACTGTTTAAAATCTAACAAAATATATTCAAGATTCATATGAGAAAATCTACAACATTTAGATGAAAGATATCAAAGAAAACTCAATAAGTGGAGATATATTCCATGCTCATGGATTATAATACTCAATATTATCAAGATGTCAGTTCTTAACCTGATCTATAGAGTCAAAAAAGTCCAATAAAATCCCAACAAGTTATCGTATGAATATTGGCAAACTGATTCCAAAGTTTATATGGGAGAGCAAAAGACCTAGAATAGCCAACTCAATACTGAAAGAGAAGATGAAAGTCAGAGACACGTAAATTTAAAACTTACTATTAAGCTATAGTAATCAAGAAAGTATAATACTGGCAAAACGATTGACTAAAAAAAAAAACAAAACAAAAATACAGAAAAAGAAAAGAACAGAAAACAAAAGAACAGAAAAGAGAACCCCAGAATAGAATATAATGAATATAATTGATTGATCTTTGACAAAGTCACAACAGTAATACAAAAGGGCAAAAATTATCTTTTCAACCAATGGTGCTGAAAAAACTGGCAATCTAAATGAAAAAAAGTGCATAGTGACACAGACCTTATACCATTCTCAAAAATTAACTCAAAATGAATTATATACCTAAATGTAAAATGTAAACCTATAAAATTCCTAGAAGATAACAGTAGAAAGCCTTGATGAACTTGGTTGTCACATGACTTTTTAGAAACAACACCAAAGACATGATCCATGAAATAAATAATTAACAAGCTGGATTTCATTAAAATTTAACACTACTGCTGTGCAAAAACCACTGTAAAGAGATTGAAAAGATAGGCTACAGATTTGGAGAAAATATTTGCAAAAGAGACATCTGATAAGAACTATTGTCCAACATATAAAAATAACTCTTAAGGGTCAACAATATGAAAATGAATAACCTAGTTAATAAATGGGCAAAAGACCTAAACAGACACTTTATTCAACAAAGAAGATATACAGGAGACAAGTATGCATATTAAAAGATGTTCAACATTATATGTTATCAAGCTATTACAAATTAAAACAAAAATGATATAACACTGCACAGCTATTATAATAGCCAAGATAGAAAACATTGGCAACATCAGATGCTGGTGAGGATGTGGAACAATAGGAAATCTTACTTTTGCTGATGGGACTGCAAAATGGTACAGCCACTTTGGAAAACATTTTGTCAATTTCTTAAAAACTGAACATACTCTTACCTTATGATCCAGTTTGGTACTCATTTAAAGGAGTTGAAAATTATAAACCTGCACACAGATGTTCATAAAAGCTTAATTCATAATTGCCAAAACTTGGAAGCAACCAAGATGTCTGTCAATAGGCAAGTGGATAAACTATGGTACACATAGACAATAAAATATTATTTAGTAATAAAAAGAAATGAGCAATGAAGTTATAAAAAGACTTGGAGGCAATTTAAATGCATATAACAAAGTGAAAAAAGCCAATCTGTAAAAGCTGTGTACTGTATGATTTCAACTATATGACATTCTGGAGAAAGGCAAAATTATGGAGACAGTGAAAAACATGTTGTTCACCAGGGATTAGGGGAGAAAGGGACAAATATAGGAATAACACAGGTCCTCCCATATTTCTATCCAAATGGTGAAGCTTGATCTACAATTATAGCCGAGGGAGAAGTAGGATTTATTTGGTGCTATTATCTGTGAATGAAGAATTGTAAAAACCAAATGCTATTCTATTGTTATATAAATGAAGACGTTGAGTAGAATCTTATTCGACCACATGTATGTATGTTTTCTCCTCTTATTCTTATAACACTCTATGTTTAAGTATTGTATCTGTATATATTGTATACATACATAATTTAAAACTATGATATATATAAATATAAACTAGTAAAACAGATACAGTATACACATATGTATGTGTGTTTTCTTCTCTTTATTACTCCTGGTAGTTAAATAAAGAAGCCTTTTTTTCAACCCTGAAGAATTGTTTGCCTCACTTTGCATGTTGCTTAAATTAGTTTCAAAAAGTCCTTTCCAGGAAAATTAAAACCACAATGAGATACCATCTCACTTGAGTTAGAATTGTTGTGCCATTTTTTGCTCCTGTAGTTCAGTGAGTGTGAGGGAATGATGCCCAGCAGTTTCTTCTCTTCTATAGCTCAGTGAGCAGGATTATGTGGCACCCAGTGGCTTTTCCACTTCTATAGTTTTGTGAACGGGATGGAATGGCACCCAGTGGCTTCTTCTCTCCTGTTGTTCGGTTAGTGGGAGAGAGGATTACAGCTCTTTTATTCCGACCACTCACAGCTTGGCAGCCAGGGGTGTTAGAGCTCTTTCACTCCTGCCATTCTGTGAGTTATGGGTTCTTGTCTCACAACCAAGAGGAATGAGGAACACGGACACCAGAGAGTGAGTAAGGCAGAATAGAATTTCATTGGGTGAAATAAAAGCTCTCAATAATGAGACAGGATCTGAAGTGGATAGCTGTCTGTGAGGCTTAGTCTGGGGTTTTTATGGGCTTAGAATGTGGGAGTATATGCTGATTGGTCCATGGGTAGTCTTGGAAAGAACACCATTCAATTGGTTAGAAGGCATCATTTGGAAGAAAACAATAGAGAGGGAGTGGGTAAGATGGGGATGGAAGTTGTTACTCTGGCCGTGGACTCTATCTGGAACTGGCAGCTCTGTTTTCAGGCTTTAGAATGTCCTTGGCCTGAAGGTTGGGTTTCATCAGGAACCTGTCTCCATCTGCTTGGGAATGTGTCTGTCTCCTGTCACTATCAGAATGAATATTATTTTAAAAAACAAACATATAGCAAATGCTGGCAAGGATGCAGAGAAAGAAAACTTACAGACCATTGGCGGGAAAGTAAAATAGTACAGACATTGTGGAAAACAGTGCGGTGGTTCCTCAAAAAGCTGAAAAATACAACTACATACAATTCAACAATCCCACTGCTGAGTATATACATTTTTGAAAAAGGAAATCAGTATATCAAAGAGATATCTGCACTCCCATGTTCATTGTAGCACAATTCACAATCTCTAAGATATGGAATCAACCTAAATGCTCAACAGTGAATGAGTAGATTTTTAAAATGTGGTTTATATACACAGTGGGATATTATTTAGCCATTGGAAAAAAAATAAAATGCTGTCTCTTGCAGCAACACAGATGGAACTGGAGGTCATTATGATAAGTGAAATAAGCCAGGCATGGAAAGATACATATGTGGGAACTAAAAAAGTGGATCTCATGATGGTAAAGAATAGAATGGTGGTTACCAGAGGCTAGGAATGGAACAAGGAAGGGGAGATGAAGAGAAGTTGGTTACTGTGTACAAAATACAGTTAGCTAGAAGGAATACATTCTAGTATTTGATAGTAAAGTAGGAAAATTATAGTTAATAATACTTTATTACATATTCCAAAATAACAGGAAGAGAAGAATTTTAATGTTCCCAACACAAAGAAAAGACAAATGTCTGAGGTTATGGATACCTGAATTACCCTCATTTGCTTATTATACATTGTATACATGTAGCATAATATTATGTATACCCTAAAATATGTATAATTACGATATATTATTCAAAAAATTATATAATAGTTTCCAGAAGCTGAGAAGAGGGGGAAATAGGGAGGTACCATTGATTGGGGATTGAGTTTCACTTTTGCAAGAGGAAACGGTTCTAGAGATCTGTTGCACACAAAAAAAGAATATAACACAGTTAAATTGAGCATTGGCTACTGGTGGTCAATTTTATGTTGTAATGTTTACCATAATTGAAAATAAAAATGTTTTTAAAGACGAGAAATAATTGCAAAACTGGACCTTACTTGTTCCTAATGTACAGGAAAAAGTGATTCTGCAAAAGTCAGAAAGGTAGTTGTCTTGTGGGTTTTATTTATTTATTTTGCTTTAGGCTTTGAAGGACATGTAATAATTCAAAAAGATTCAATGGTTTCAAAAGTAGAGGCAAGCCAATTCAGCTTATGTTATCTCTGCTTTTTCATGTATGCATTTTTATTCAACCTTATAATAACAATACATCTTTAAATATGTTACATAAAGTAAAAAATTCAAAACAGGCCGGGCACGGTGGCTCACGCCTGTAATCCCAGCACTTTGGGAGGCCGAGATGGTCAGATCACGAGGTCAGGAGATCAAGACCATCCTGGCTAACACGGTGAAACCCCGTCTCTACTAAAAATACAAAAAATTAGCCGGGCGTGGTGGCAGGCACCTGTAGTCCCAGCTACTCGGAGAGGCTGAGGCAGGAGAATGGCGTGAACCCGGCAGGCGGAGCTTGCAGTGAGCCGCGATTGCGCCACTGCACTCCAGCCTGGGCGACAGAGCAAGACTCTGTCTCAAAAAAATAAAAAATAAATAAATAAATAAAATTAAAAAGTTAAAACAATGTTTAATGAATATAATAGCCATAATATATAAACTTCCTTTTTAATAACTGAAATTATTTTATTAAAATGTTAATATTACTTCAACTTGAGAATCTTCCCATTTTCCTGTATGTCAAAAAATAGTCAGCTTTTTCCATAAAGGGCCAGACGGTAAACATTTCAGACTTTCCAGAGTGTAGTCTCTGTCACAACAATTCAGCTCTCCCATTGTAGCATGAAAACAACCGTAGACAATACTTAAACAAATGGAATGGCTCTGTTCCAATAAAACTTTATTTTCAAAACAGGCAGTCAGCCGGATTTGGCCCACAAGAGATTGCTAACACCTGTTTTATGCCATTTTAAACATATGTCAGAGCTATTTCTTCAAAAGTATCTACTTGAGGATGAAAATAACCTGAAATTCTGCCATGTTCTGGGAAGTTTTTTCAAATACAGAAAACCATGAAATATTCCAGCATGAAATAACACTGTATTGACAGTTAATCTGAGACAAAAAGCATTGGATTGACAAAAATTCTGTACTTTGTGTTGTATTCCCAAAGGCTAAGGGAAGAATTTCTTTCTAAATAAACAAAGGGTAATCTGGCACAGGTCAGTAAAGTTGAGTTTCAGAAGACTTTAGAAGTAAATTTTGAATGCCTAAATGACAACATGTATTAGTTTATATTCAGCTTATGTATAAATTTATTTGAGAGGGTGTGAAATTCTTAGCATGCTGTTTATCTCTATGTAGCTAAATTAAAATGAAGGGTTCATCTTACAAATATTAGATCTTTAAACTGGAATGAAAATCGCTGTCATTAACAAATGGAGGATTTCCAATATACAATGTAAATGGTTAAGATTTGAACATAATTATGGCTTTTGTAAAACTTTGGTTGCTCATTCCCACTAATTCTATACACTACTTGAGACAATAAGAACGAATTGCTCTCATCCACTGAATTATCTTATAGAAATAAAATTTTCAGTGAAAATATGTTATTATTACTAAATGAGCAGAACTGTACACTGCTACGACATTTATTTCTTTAAATATGCCAAATTAGAAAAAAGTGGTCAGCACAAAGTTTTATGTATGTATGAATTTGCATTTTGGCACCAAATTGTGCATATATGAACCTTTAAAAAACTTAAATGTTTTCAATATTCTAATTTAGAGATTGATCATTGGTAGCTTCTGTGATGAAGATTGATTAAACTACTCTGCCATAATTAACGGTACACATTAAAGGCATTGTTACCTAAAGATCCTTCTACCATCTGATTTGACTTCATTTTGTCAACCTTTAAGAAATAATTACCTACACTTACTAGTTCAAAAGCACATGGAAAAGTCACCTGTAGTTATCACTCGAGAATGAATGGAAATGTTTTCTAGGGGAAATAAAATGATTTACAAAGCATAGTGTCTGGGGTACAACTTTAAGTAGAAATAGATTTCCATTGTAGTCTTATGCTTTTATGAAAAAGACAGCATTCAGCTGATGCAATTCTCCCCAGTGTGGAATCTTAACTCTGCTTTTCCTTTTAACAGATCCAGATAGTAATTAATTTCAGCTCATATTACAACCACAGTTTTTGGAAAATGACTGTCAATGGGGCAGCTATTTAGACTCAGTGAAGTTGTAAATTTCTCTGGGAATCAAAAGATCTCTAATTTGGTCCAAAGAGAAAATTATAATCAGAAAAATATCCCAAAATAGTGCTAATAAAATAAGTACTGAATATTCTCTCCTTTGTACATAATTAGAAATTACTATGCTCACAGAATATTAGAAAAAAAAATGCCACCATTTGTGAGAAATTGAAAAATGATGGTGTTTATCCCAGCCTGATATACACTAAATAGTGTGGGGTTTTAAATGATTTTGAATACAATTAAGGCAAAGTAGTCTTATAAATTACCTTTTAACCATGTATAATAATTTTTATTTTAAAAACAAAATTTTGGGTGGGGGCGGTGGCTCAAGCCTGTAATCCCAGCACTTTCGGAAGCCGAGGCGGGTGGATCACTTGAGTTCAGGAGTTCGAGACCAGCCTGCCCAACACGGTGAAACCCCATCTCTACTAAAAATACAAAAAAAAAAAAAAAAAAAATTAGCCAGACAAGCTGGCACATGCCTGTGAGCTCAGCTACTGGGGAGGCTGAGGACAGAGAATCTCTTGAACCCATTTTTGAACAACAAAAACATCAATGTAAGATTTCATTTTGTGTATATGTATGTATTTTGAGAAAGAATCTTCCTCTGTCACTCAGGATGGAGTACAGTGGCATGATCATGGCTCACTGCAGCCTTGAACTCCTCGACTCAAGTGTTCCTCCCACCTTGGCCTCCCAAACTGCTGGGAGCCACCACACCAAGCTTATTTAATTTTTAATTTAACCAAGTACAAAGGGAAAAGAGACACTGAATACAATAGTCAACTGAATTGTATGTAATATGTCAAATATCAGATGAAACAATACTTGTCCTGATATTCATGAACCTCATTCTATAAAATATTAATTTTCTCCAGAAAACTTAGTGAAAGTAGCCACTATATGATTTTTCTTTTGAAACTAAAGTTTGTGGGCTTTTTTGTAGCTATAGGAATATCACAACACTTGCTACTGTAAGTCCTACTAACACAAAAAAATGCAAATTCCCAATTGATCAGGAAATTATTGAAGCTTGATGAGTGATAATGATGCAAATGTTGTTGAGGTCAAACATGTTGGCAATGAAAATATGTTGTATTAATTCACTGAGTGGTCAAAATAATCATAATTTTAGTAGTTACTCTTTAGAGAGTTGTTATCATCAACTAGGCAAAGTCCTGTACATGATAATAGCTAACGTACATTGAATGTTTATACTACTTGCCAGATTTGGTACTGAACACTCTTCTTAGTCACAATGATAGGCAAAATCCTACCTGATATCCATCACTGGTGCCCATGCCTCAGATAATTCTCTCCATTTGCCTGTGGATGGAATACATAAATATGATGCTATGCCACCACAATAATTCGGTTGCACTATAAGACAAAGGTAAGGGAATTTAGCAGACATAATAAAGAATCCAAATTCATTGCTTAGGAGTTGATCAAAATGGAGAATTTTCTAGGTTAGCCTAACTTAATCGGGTAAGGTAAAATATCATAAAAGAAGGACTAGATCATTTTTGAAGAGAGGAAATTGTTGGCCTTGAAGAATTAAACTGTTGTACTGTGAAAGGGTGGGTGAGAGTATCCCCCTGCTGAAAGCCAGAAAGAAATCAGGGATGGCAGTCCGACAACCAGGAGGAAATGAATTTTGCCAATAACTAGATGGCCTTGGAAAAGCACTGGAGCTCCAGGAAGATATATAACCTGGCCATTACTTACATTTCTGTAAGGCCCTAAACAGAGGATCCAGTTAGGCATGTTCAGACCCCTGACATACAGAATTTGTGAGATAATGAATGGGTATTGCTTTAAGCCACAAAATATGCAGGGATAATAAGAAACAATAGAAAACTAGTATAACCATGTTGTTTAATCCTTATGAAGGGTTGTGAAAATGAAATGTAGGAGGAAATATTGGTATCCATATCATATATATGAGCTCAAAGAGGTTAAGTAACTTGCCCCCAAAATATACTTCATTACTGATAGGTTCAGAATCAGTAGAGTTCAAAGTTAGACCCTCTGACTCTGGCATAACCAGGATACTTAACAACCACACTGTAAGTACTGCCTCTTCAATTCTCTCAATGATCATATGAAACGGTATTAATATCCTTATTTTACAAAAGAAGATATTGCCCCTCAGGGACATTAAATAACTTGTAAAAAAGCCACATAAGTACATAGTAAAAAAAACAAACAAACATAGGACTAACTTGCTTCAAACTTTATTCTCATAAAGAACACAGCATGCATGTTCTTGAGATATTCACTTGATTCAAGAGTGGAGTGAAGGCAATCTACGAAACCATGCTTCTATCCAGTTCAGGATTACATTTTCTACTCTGTGATGAGCCACAAATTTCCCTTTGGACTCTCTGCTGTGTACAAAAGTTGATATTTCTACAAACCTCACTCTTTTTTAAACACTAAAATTCCTTTAACAAACCATGGATGCCAGTGGTAATCTAATAAATACACATATCAAGGTTAAAGATCAGAAAATAAATCTGACAAGAAAGCTATTGCTCTTGGAGCAGTATCCCAGGGAATAAAGCACCGTCATAATAATTTGATTGACTTCATGAATTGAGGTCCTTTTTTCATTTTATTTCACAACTTGGAATGCACACAAAAAACTTGAGAGCTACACTGATATATCAACAAGAAAATTAGTTTGATTTAAGGATCAATAAAAATCTTTAGGAAAAAAATAACCAAATAATAAAGCTTTCCATTTGGGGCTTTATAAGCCTATTTTTTTTTTAAATTAACTATTGGATATTGTCAGTGTTAGATGAGTCATGTGATTGCACTGAAAACTACAGTTCACAAGGCCACTGATGGCGATACACCACATCCTACTTTTTCTTAAGGCATTTTGTTTTCACTACTTTGGTGTCATAATTAACACTTAATAAAAAGAACTATGAAGGACATAGAGGTTATGTTGCTATTAAGTCTAAACAATGAAAATGTGAGAAAGAAAATTCAAAGGAGAAATACAAATATAAAAAAGATGAGGAAAAACATAAAATTTGCTATATTTGGTGTTAAATTTATCATTAAGAATTTTAAAGTGTGAATGCCATATACCTTTACGAAACTTTCCCAAATTCAGGGATAGAGTATTAGACTTCCAGAAATCTAAATTGTGGTTAAATGTAGAACTACTCTGGAAATGAATTGTAGGCTTCCCTGTATGATAAAGGGAGTATGTTCAACACTTAGTGCTTAAAATGATGTGTAAGTGGGAGAGGGAAGCAAAGCAAAAAATGTTTTAGATATATGGTGTGAAGAAAATAATTCTCTTAAAATAAGCTCTAAGTCCTTTTAAATTAATGGACAGTGCATTTGCAAAAAAAAAAAAAAACACACAAAAAACTACAGCTTAAACTTATTTGCATTTCTTGCATTTCTGGCATCTGTATTTTGTTAGAAGAGATATTTGATTTTATGATTTCTGATTCTTCTCGACAGTCTCTGAAACGATTGCTCTCACACAAAAAGTCTAGGTTTGACACTATTTCTAAAGCATATATAATGTGATCAGCCTTTACAAATTTGCCTACAATACAGCATAAATCTTTTGGAAAAATAACTTTTTTCAATTTTCACCTTTGTAGGAAATTAAAGAAAACTACTTTGCCAAATAATTAATTATATACATTTAAAACAGCCTAGAAAAGTACAACCTTTCCTACATAAATCTACCTGGAAGAAGTGCCATAACATATTACACCTAAACAAAAACATCTAGTTTTAATTCTTTAGATGTTAATTCTTGGAGGGTGACTATGTATACCCTCCAAGTGATCATTGTAATAAATATTATTTGACAGTTTAAATTGAATCAACACATCACTTTTTGTCTTAATAGAGCAAAATCTTCCTAGGTTGAGTACTTAATTTACTCTCAGCAGCAACAGGTGGGTGAGAAGCAATAGTCACCCACTATTTGGGTATAGAAGGTAGGACAGTCAGGGATGCTTATAACCATTCAAATTAGATCTGAATCACGAACGGAACTGCTAATATACACAAGTATATATTTGGAAGGCTTCGTGGCTTCAGCATGTCAGATAGGCATGGCAGGCATTTCTTAATTCCCTGACATTTCAAGGCAATAGGTTTAAGCTATTGGTAATGTTAGCTTGCAGAGCACAAGAGCTTGTAATAAAAAAAAAATGCTCATTGCATGTGTGTACAAATAGGATTTGCTTCTATATTCCCAATAACTACATTTTAAACACTGAAAAGGGCAAAGGGGATGCAACCAATTAGTAGAGAGAAAATCAGAAGTAAAATTATACATTTTGTTTAGACACCAAGGGACTAGAATTAGACTAGAAGATTAGGCAAACAACCTGAGATCATTTCCATTGTATTATGGGTTTTAGTAAAGAAGAAATGTTCATAAGAAAGTCACTTTATTATTTGACTCATTTGCCCTTTGTAGAATCATTAGAATATTTACTTCCTACTACATGATGAGGTGAAATTTGTTCATGCAAGCACTTAGTAGTAAACCTGGATTGAAAATACTTGTTAGGACAATAAAATGTTAGCAAAAGCAAGGTACCTCATTTCACTTGGCTTTCTCTGGCAGTGTTCTACAACTCACAAGTGAATAAGGTCATAGTAAAATCATTAGTGCATCGGTGCTGTAAAAATTTCTAAGACCTGCTCCAATTTCCAGAAGTTTCTAATTACTGAGAATCAGGGGAGGAAATTTAAATGTTGGAGAAGGTTGGTAATCATTTATTATAATAAATCAAGAAAGGTCAGTTGCCCAAGTTCTTGAGAAAATTTAAGATGTATAAAAGGGAAAATGTGTAATTTTCTATGTTAATTCCCAGTTATTGACACGTGGAATTATGGGTTTTTCATAGCAAGGTAAAGATATTTTCTCTACCACTACAGCTCTTAGGAGAATAAATGATTCTTGGCACCCAAGTACAGTGGCAGAAAAATTAGGTTAACTGTGTTGATTTGCAAAAACAGAACTCTAGATAAGGTACACACAGAACATAGCATGTACTATTGAAGGGATATTAAAAAAGAGAAAGGCAAGTGTCAATCCTGAAGGTGTTTCCAACCTAAATATAGAGATACCCTATTTCATCTAGGAGGCACAAAAATATATTGAACAAATTTTCACATTTAGCTTTATGTACATTAAAAGATACTAGATGTAATTTTTAAGTCTTTTTCCATTTCAGTGGTGCCTAGAGATTTCTTTCGTTTTATATCAACACTAATGTTGGCAGTTGAACATTGGCTGTTATTTTGCATAATAACAACATAGGTAATCATAATATACATCCTTTTCTATTGTTTACTAAATGGTAGTGGTATGCAAAGTGCTCAATATAAAAATCATTCTACAAATATTTATTAAACATTTTTTGTTTAATAAAGTGAGGCAGGTACATTCAAGAAATACTTATTAAAATTCAGCTGTGCACTCCTATACACTTGAGACACATCAATAAAAAAAGGACATAAATCTCTGCTCTTTTAATCTGACATTCTATCAAGGTCACAATCAATAGCTAATGAAAATAACAGGTAAATATGTATTATGCTATATTCAATGATAAGAAAAAAAAGCATAGTGTCAGGAGTATATATGTATATATGTCTGTGGGAATGGGTGGATACAGTTTTAAATAGGGTAGTTTAAAATTTTAAATAAGCCTCATGGGAAACACCACACTTGAACACTGACTTGAAGAAAAGGAGTTAGTCTTGCAGATATCTCAAGGCAATATTGCTTCTAGGGGAGGGAGCAGCTTGTGTGAGCATCCTAAGGCAAGAGTAGTCCTGGAATCCAGGCCTAATGAGAATAGATCAGAATGAATGAGGAGAAAAGCAGAAGGAGATAATAGAAGAGAAGACATGCCCTGAGGTGAGGGTGGGGCGGGTAGTGCAGGCAGAATGTACAAGGCCTTGCCAAGAGATGTAAAGACTTGCCTTTAACCTTACAAAGCCCTCTATAAAGAAGGTATTCTAGCGGCCATTGCTATATAAATCAGGATTTCTCAACATTGGTCCTGTTGACATTGCGGGCTGCATAATTCTGTTTTGCAGGACCATCCTTTTCATTGTATGATCTTCAAAAAGCAGAGTTGACCTGTCCCTACTAAGATACCAGTAGTCATAAATAAAAATGAATCCAGACATGACTAAATATACCCTGGATGGCAAAATTACCCCTGGTTGAGAACCACTGATATAAATAAAGCTACTCAGTCACAAACATTCTAACTAATCCAGGGCCCACAGCTAGTAAATAAACCTAAGTCGTGATGCCAGATGTTTAATGATAAAATACATTTTCTCCATTGCTTGCTTGTACCATTTATTTGTTTTTCTAGCTCATTTGAATCAAAGAGAGTTTGATTAGAGTTATAATGTTGTAAACTCTTGGAGCAGTTTTTAACAGCATCAAATAAAGTAAAAATTAGTTTTAAGTGGCAAGGCAGGTTTACTTTAATGAAGGTCTGGAATTTAGCCAGAACATCAACTCTAAGGCAGTGTTCACAGCTCTGAGAGGAGCATGGATCACAATGGGTTATGCTGACAGCTGTTACATGGTAAACTGGAATGGAGTATGAATGATAGAGAAGTAGAACGATTAATTTTCCTTTGAGTATATACCCAGTAATGGGATTGCTGGGTCCATTGGTAGTTCTAAGTTTTTTGAGAAATCTCCACACTACTTTTCACAGTGGTTGAATTAATTTACATTCCCACCAACAGTGTATAAGCACTCCCTTTTCTCTGCAGCCTCACCAGAATCTGTTGTTTTGACTTTTTAATATTAGCCATTCTGACTGGTGTAAGATGGTATCTCCCTGTTGTTTTGATTTGCGTTTCTTTGATGACTAGTGATGATGACCATTTTTGCATACATTTGTTGGCTGCAATTCATCAATGGTGAATTGGATAAAGAAAATGTGGTACACATACACCATGGAATACTATGCACCCATAAAAAAGAATGAAATCATATACTGTGGAGCAACATGAATGCAGCTGAAGGCCATTATCGTATGTGAATTAACTTGAGAACAGAAAAGTAAATGCCACATGTTCTCACTTAAAATTGGAGCTAAATACCGAGTACACATGGAAATACCAAGTACACATGGACATAAAGAAGGGAACAATAGACACTGGGGGTACTAGAGGCAGAGTACTGAAAAACTACCTGTGAAGTACTATGCTCACTACCTAGGTGACTGAATCATCCATATCCCAAGCCCCAGCATCACACAATATACCCATGTAGCACACTATCACATGTACACTCTGAATCTAAAATGAAAGTTGAAATTACTTAAAAAATTAGGATCTATAAAAAAAAGAGAGAAAGTACAGTTAGATATTTGAAAACACAATTTCCAGTGAAGCAGCCGAGTTGTGGCTAGCTGGGAATCCATAATATATGACGAACTAAGCTGGCATCCTGCAATAGTAAAGGTATTTGTCCTTGGCTTGAGAAAAAATATAAGAAAAAACTGTTATAAGATGCTTCAAAATCGCAGAATAGGTATGGTCATAAGGAGAACAAAATAATTTTGTCCATATACTATGGAAATTGTGGCAGTAAGCAGATATCTCTAAGAAAAAAGTGTACATTTAATAAATATACTATATGCTAATACCTAAAATGCTTTTATGTATATTTGGGATATGTGTGCAGGGAGAGATTATTTGACTAACATGTGCCTATTTTTCCCATTCAACACATTGACTAAGGCTCATTGTCTAAACATGTTTATGCCTTCTTGTCCTCACATACAGTTTGTACCACATACAATCATAATTTGGAAGTATCTAAGTTTCATATTTCTTCTATTAATTTACCTTCTTGAGGAGAGGGGCAACAGAGGGCCTAGTGTATGCAACACTGCAGTTTCTATAATAGCAACTTACGTATTAAATTACTTAAGTAAACACTGGTTTTGAACACATAAATTATTACCAAATATGTCTTTTATTAGTTTAGATAACAGATGAGATCCTTTCAAAACAATAGATATGTTGATTACCTCTCAATGACTATTAAGAGTCTAGCGAATTTAAGTTCGATTACTTAGTAAGTTTATGTTAAAAAAATTTAAATCATTCAATCACATACAAACACACACATAGCTTTGAGAATCTTGTGTCTTGACAAAAGAACAAAAGAAAGGATTCAGTCTAGTTTTCTCTGGAAAGCTTGCTTATTATTATAATTCAACTTATAAAAGCAATGGACTCTTTTGAGTGGTTCCAAGTGATTTTCTCTTTTTCCCCAAAGTCTGTCTTCATCACTGAAGATGGAATGAGTTGTCCATAAGTGGAACTTTTTTCCCTATAGGATTGTAATATATGAAATAATGTATTTTATTGTTAGTAATAGATATGTAACTCGAGAACATCTTAAAGTTTCATCATTCTCATTTACAACCCAAAATTTACTAAATTATCTACTAGATACCATATTAATTTGACAAAAAAGAATGTGTCCTTTGTCTATTCTTCATCACCTCATATTCCAAAAGAGTACTGCAATTAATTTGATGTTTTTTAAATTTCAAATCTAACATTATTATTATTATTATTATTATTATTATTATTATTTGAGATGGAGTTTTACTCTTGTCACCCAGGCTGTAGTGCAATGGCACGATCTCGGCTTGCTGCAACCTCCACCTTCCAGGTTCAAGCGATTCTCCTGCCTTAGCCTCCAGAGTAGCTGGGATTAAGGCACCCATCACCATGCCTGACTAGTTTTTTATATTTTTAGCAGAGAGATGGGGTTTCACCATGTTGACTAGGCTGGTCTCGAACTCCTGACCTTAGGTGATCCACCTGCCTCAGCCTCCCAAAGTGCTGGGATTACAGGCGTGAGCCAGTGTGCCTGGCCCTAACCAATTATTTTTAAAGATCTGTGAGATATTTCATAGTATGAATGCACCATAATTCAATTATTTCCATAGATGAATTTAGGGTTGTATCCTTGTGTATATGTTTGAGGTGACTTCATTGGGTGTGGCTTTAGAAGATAAGACCTTTTTTTCTACATATGTGTAATTTTGATTTTTGGAATGAATATCTTGTGTTAGAAAAAAAAACCCAATAACGTTTTTAAAGCTCTTATTAATTGTTTAAGCTGTATTATCAGTGTGAATACAAATGTTTCTTAATTTGCCTTCATTTAAAAAATTATAACTCCTATACTTTAGGCTAAATACCTCATTTGAGACAGGCATGTTTAAGATACTAGTGAATCATATCAGAGATCTCATAAACACAATAATAGCAGAGTTATAAGTTAGGTTTACATATTTAAGTAAGGTGAGGACTCAGATCTAGATTGTCAAACTTTAGTTAAGTATTTATTGCCTCCAAATGAAATTGAAAGTACCATGTCTAAATTCCAGAGATTAATGTGATTAAATAACTAATTTCAATTAATGAGTTCAGAAGAGGTGTAATTCCTCTTGCTTCCATCCTTTTTAAGGTGGCCTGATCATTTTCTACTTTACATTACAACAAGATGAAGCAGCTAATCTTATAGACTGCCATTTGTTTGCATTTCTTGTGAAAGGAAGGAGGGCATTATCCTATGGTCATTATCAATGCCTCCTGGTCTTTTGAAATATCAAAGGTGTTGATTTGGGATGCTCCAATTCTGATTCTGGTATGCCTACCCGAGTGACAAGCAAGGACAAGAGCTCAGAGAAAATATATTGAGGGAGAAAAGGGAATATAAGGTATTCAGACAGGAAAATAGAAAAGGGAATTAAGAGAGGCAAAAAAAAAAAAAAATAACTGAATACCTCGTGGACACTATATATCACCCTCATTTTGGTTTTGTGAAATTGGCAGGTACAATATATGCCTGCAGCATCTGTGTCTTTTTTTTTTTTTTTCCCAGACTCTTTCTGACAGCAGGATCAGCTCGACTCCCTGCTCAGAGTAAGTAGCTGATAGGGCTGGGAAGTTGTGAAGCTAAGATTAGGAAAGACACCTAGCATTGAATCTAAGGGACTGTTTTGATCCCCCAAGATTGCTCTGTTTATTACGAACTTTGAAGATTCTTTTCTGTTCTTTTTGGCTAAAGTGTGAAAATATCCATTACTGACCTTCCTTACTTATATAGAAATCCTCAATCAGGCAGAGTTTTCAGAAGACTGAACATGATTCATGGTCACAAAACAAAGAATTAGGGTGAGAACAGCAGGAAAAACATCAAGAGGAACTAGCTTTTAAATGAGCAAAAAATGTTTATCAGATTATTTTCTCAGTCTCTGCTATAGACTTAATGTTCATGCCTCCCCTCCCCACAAATTCATGTGTTGAAATCTAATCCCCAGCATGAAAGTTTTAGCAAATGGGGCCTTTGAGATGTGATTAGATGATGAAAGTGAAGCATTTCTGAATGAAATTAGTGCCCTTATGAAAGAGGCCCCAGAGGGACTCCCTGCCCCTTACTTCATGTGAGGTTGTAGGGAGAAGACAACTGTCTATGAACCAGGAGGGGGGACTTCACAGACACCAATTCTGCCAGACTTTTGACTTAGGACTTTCCAGCTTCCAGAAATGTGAGAAATAAATTACTAATTTTTATACACCACCCATTCTATGGTAGTTTGTCATAGCAGCCCAAACAGTCTGAGACAGTCAGTCCCCTTTAGTTTATCATTTTCTTGTCACATCTACCATGGAATTACTATATGCAGGTCTAGAAATGCATTTATATAGAACACAATATATTATTTTGACTGAAAATTATAGTCACAACCAGAAATTATAGGACTTTACTTTTGATAGCTACCACAAATGTGATTTCTATTAAAAGAAAAAAAATAGAGAATTGAGGTCTCTTTGGGGATGACTTGAATTTCAAATCAGGTCCAGGTTGTGATAAAGGAGACAAAATTAATATCCAATTAGTTGCTTCAGTTATCTCATTTTTATGCTTAAAGATGTACTAATAACTAGCTCTTCTTTAAGACTTGTCATAGATGAAATGCTGTCACCCCCACATGTATATGTTAAAGCCCTAACCCTCAATGTGATAACCTTCAGAGACACGGCCTATAAGGGGTAACTTCATTTGAAATGAGGTCATAAGGTTGGAGCCCTCATCCAACCCTACTTGTATTCTTACAAAAGATAGAGACCAGAGCTCTCTCTCTTTCTGCCCAAGCAAAGAGAAAGGTATATAAGAGCACTTTGAAAAGGCGGCTTTTACAAGCCAGGAAGAAAGCCCTCAGCAGAAATCAAATTTGCTGTCACCTCAATCTTGCACCTTTAGCCTCCAAAACTGTGAGAAAATGTCTATTGTTTAAGTCATCTAGGCTGTGCTATTTTTAACGGCATCCCTAGCAGATTAATACTGAGGGAAAAACAGTAACCTGGAGCATAAGCTGTGATTAATATGGACATTTGTTTACATTTCAAATGGTTGTATAAAGGAAGGCTGGTGTTTAGTGCAGGTTTTGTGAGCTGCAGTAAGTCCTTATGCTTCTCTCAACTTGATTTCCTCTGCAATACAAAGAGTTTGAGTTCTATAATTTTTAAGTTCTTTTTACATGTAAAAGCTTATGAATTGATCACTTATTTTAACTTTTTTCCTGTCTTTTGAACACGATTTTGCACAAAACAATACTTGAATTACAGAGTCAGTGGGATTTGCAATGTATAGAACAAACTATTAAATTTAGTAACTTACCAAGTATATTCATTTCCTAGGGCAGCTGTAACAAATTACTGCGAACTTGATGTCTTAAAACGACAACAATATATTCTCTCACAGACCTGGAAACCAGAAGTCTACAATTCAGGTTTAGGTACGAGGGTCTAAAGGATCTAAAAGTATCTAAGGGAGAACCTTTTGCCCTTTCCAGCTTCTGGTGGCTCTTGGCTTTCCTTGGTTGTGCCTGTGTCATTCTAATCTCTGCTTTCATTTTTAAATGGCCTTCTCTTCTGTATATGTCTCTATCATGTGAATCCCATAAAAATATTTATCATTAGATTTAGTGCATACCTGTATAATCCATACTGATATTATTTTAAGGTTCTTAATTACATCTGCAAAGAACTCTTCCAATTAAGGTCATATTTGCAAGTTATGGGATATGGACACATCTTTTTGCGGACTGCCATTCAATCTACTACACCAAGGGAAAAAATTGTTAGAAAAAACTTCCTTATGTAAAAAGTTAGGTTAAAAACACATTTATTTTCAATTTTCTAAGCCAACATTTTAAGTTATATTTCATTTTATTTAAACTTTTTTATTACTAGCTGGTAAACTGTTAAAGATTTTCTAAAAACATAACAACAAATTTAAAAAATAAAATTTTAGGTAAATGAATTTCCAGTAGGATGGGTTTCCTAAAAGTATTGAAGGATGTATATGACATTAAAGGCAATTGAGATTTTTAAAAGTCAACGTACAGATTTTTGATATGATATTTTTTTCTAGTCTTACAGTTTGTCTATTTTCTAATTTGCATATAAAATGTTTGAAGCTACAAATACACATCATCTTGCGATGGTAGTTTTCAGATTCAATTTTTCCCTTAATTCCTAGATAGTGAAAGACTGAGAGTTTGAATAATTTCTCAAATAAGACCAGAGGGGCTCATTAGCTAGCTAGATTGAGCTGTTCTTTGTGCAACATTTGTTTGGGGAAAGATTGCTATATGCAAAAACAAACAAACTGAGGGCTCAGGAAAATGTTATCAAAACACTAAATATTATGTTATCAAAACTCAGCTTCCTTTGTGTATATACAAATATTCATTTTATTCTTAAATTCATATTAGTTGGAAAATAAAATATAGTCATGAACCATATAATGATGTTTTGGTCAATGATGAACCACGTATACTGTGATAGTCCTATAAGATTATAACGGAGAGGAAAAATTCCTATCATCTTGTGATGTCATAGCCATTGTAACATCATAATGCAATTCATTATTCACATGTTTGTGACTATTTTGATTTAAACAAACTTACTTTATTGCCAGTTTTATAAAAGTATAGCACAAATAATTATGTACGGTGCATAATACTTGAAAATTATAATATGCAAATATGTTACTGTTTTTTTTTTTTTCTTTTTTTCTTTTTTTTTTTAATTAT
>NW_026652306.1:3618394-3653024 GCF_009828535.3 Hylobates moloch | reverse complement strand
CCCACCCCACAACAGTACCCGGAATGTGATGTTCCCCTTCCTGTGTCCATGAGTTCTCATTGTTCAATTCCCACCTATGAGTGAGAACATGCGGTGTTTGGTTTTTTGTCCTTGCGATAGTTTACTGAGAATGATGTTTTCCAGTTTCATCCATGTCCCTACAAAGGACACGAACTCATCATTTTTTATGGCTGCATAGTATTCCATGGTGTATATGTGCCACATTTTCTTAATCCAGTCTATTGTTGTTGGACATTTGGGTTGGTTCCAAGTCTTTGCTATTGTGAATAGTGCTGCAATAAACATACGTGTGCATGTGTCTTTATAGCAGCATGATTTATACTCCTTTGTATATATACCCAGTAATGGGATGGCTGGGTCAAATGGTATTTCTAGTTCGAGATCCCTGAGGAATCGCCACACTGACTTCCACAATGGTTGAACTAGTTTACAGTCCCACCAACAGTGTAAAAGTGTTCCTATTTCTCCACATCCTCTCCAGCACCTGTTGTTTCCTGATTTTTTAATGATGGCCATTCTAACTGGTGTGAGATGGTAGGAATCCAACTTACAAGGGATGTGAAGGACCTCTTCAAGGAGAACTACAAACCACTGCTCAATGAAATCAAAGAGGATACAAACAAATGGAAGAACATTCCATGCTCATGGGTTGGAAGAATCAATATCGTGAAAATGGCCATACTGCCCAAAGTAATTTATAGATTCAATGCCATCCCCATCAAGCTACCAATGACTTTCTTCACAGAATTGGAAAAAACTACTTTAAAGTTCATATGGAACCAAAAAAGAGCCCGCATTGCCAAGTCAATCCTAAGCCAAAAGAACAAAGCTGGAGGCATCATGCTACCTGACTTCAAACTATACTACAAGGCTACAGTAACCAAAACAGCATGGTACTGGTACCACAACAGAGATATAGATCAATGGAACAGAACAGAGCCCTCAGAAATGATGCCGCATATCTACAACTATTTGATCTTTGACAAACCTGACAAAAACAAGAAATGGGGAAAGGATTCCCTATTTAATAAATGGTGCTGGGAAAACTGGCTAGCCATATGTAGAAAGCTGAAACTGGATCCCTTCCTTACACCTTATACAAAAATTAATTCAAGATGGATTAAAGACTTATGTGTTAGACCTAAAACCATTAAAATCCTACAAGAAAACCTAGGCAATACCATTCAGGCCATAGGCGTGGGCAAGGACTTCATGTCTAAAACACCAAAAGCAATGGCAACAAAAGCCAAAATTGACAAATGGGATCTCATTAAACTAAAGAGCTTCTGCACAGCAAAAGAAACTACCATCAGAGTGAACAGGCAACCTACAGAATGGGAGAAAATTTTTGCAACCTACTCATCTGACAAAGGGCTAATATCCAGAATCTACAATGAACTCAAACAAATTTACAAGAAAAAAACAAACAACCCCATCAAAAAGTGGGCAAAGGACATGAACAGACACTTCTCAAAAGAAGACATTTATGCAGCTAGAAAACACATGAAGAAATGCTCATCATCACTGGCCATCAGAGAAATGCAAATCAAAACCACAGTGAGATACCATCTCACACCAGTTAGTATGTTACTGTTTTACATAATAACTATACTATGCCATTTTTTCATTATTTTAGAGTGTTTTCTCTTCACTTACAAAAAAAAAGTTTAACCACAAAACAGCCTCAAGTAGGTCCTCCAGAAAATATTCCAGAATAAGGCATTGTTATCACAGGAGAGGACAATTCTTTGTGTGTTACTGCCCCTGGAGACCTCCCAGTGGGACAAGATGTGGAGGTAGAAGCCAGTGATATATATATATATATATATGTCTTCTTGACATTTTTTATCTATATGTAATATATAGATATGTATATTTATATATAATATTTGATAACATTTTATATATTATATATTTTATATTATATATAAATATTAGATATAATATATAGTATACATAATATATATTTTATATATAATATAAAATATATAATATGTATTATATAAATATATATTATATATAACATGTACAATATTGTATATTATATAGAACATGTATTATATATATTATATATTATATAACATGTATAATATATATATTATATATATAAAATCCTCACCCTGTGTAGGCCTAGGCTACTGTATGTGTTTGTGTATTACTTTTTTAACAAAAAAGTAAAAAGGAAAAAAAATTACAGAGTAATTTATAGAATAAGGCTGTAAAGAGAGAAAATATTTTTCTACTGCTGTGAATGTGTTTGTACTTTAAGCTAAGTAAATTATTACAAGACAGCAAAAAAGTTTAAAAAATTAGAAAGCACATAAAGGAAGTTACAATAAGCTAATTTATTATTGAAGAATATATTTGTTTTATACATTTGGTAGCCTAAGTGTACAATATTTATAAAGTCTATGGTAGTGTACAGTAATATCCTTTACATTCACTCACTACGCACTCACTGACTCACCCAGAGCAACTTACAGTCCTGCAAGATCCGTCTGTGGTAATCATTTTTTAATCAACAATATCATATTATTAATGTAGCTTTTCTATGATTAGACATGGTTAGATACACAAATACCATTGTGTTTCAATTGCCTCAAGTCCTCAGTACAGTAACATGCTGTATAGGTCTATATACTAGAAGGACTAGGCTATACAAGATAGCCTAGGTATGTAGTAATCTATTCCACCCAGTTTGTGTGAGTACACTCCATGGTGTTCACACCATGACAAAATTGCCTAATGAGACATTTCTGGTAACTTTTCCCTATTGTTAAGCAACGCATGACTGTATTAATCCTTTTAAATACATAATTAATCATAATAAACATATTTTTATAGGTCATTTAGGAAAGTTGATGTGAGGATGAATATATTAAAGGTTTAGAAGAGAGATACAGTAGATTCTGTAATTTAGCTAATGATTAAGGTAATAATGTTACACTCTGTTCTAACTAGTATTAGACTGAAGATAAAAAGACATTTTCTCTATGTTCCTTCCACCTCACTCCTTTTGCTATGTTTTTTGTTATCTGTTATCCATCTTGGAACCCTACCACATACAAATTAATTATTTATGATTCATTTTCTTATTTATTAATTTTACTTTTTCAGTATATATAGCTAATGATGTGTTATCTGCAGTTTTATTCTTAGAATCCTTATTAGAACTTAATGTTACAAATAAATACCGTAAAAATAAAAAATTATTTTCTTTCTTACCAATTTTATAAGTTCAAACTATATATGACACATTTTCAATTAAAATTTCCCAATATGCTCTATTTAAAATTTATGCTTGTCTAAATAATGTTCATATTTATGATAAATTCCATTGATCCAAAGGGCAAAGTAAATCTTTTTTGAAAATATTACTTCAAAATAGCTGAAATCAAACTGATAACTTTAGTTTATTAAGGTGAAATTAAAGTTGTCAAATTTAACTTTGGAATACACTTTATAAACATACTACAGAATCCTTTGTTGACTTTACAATGTTTCCCTTCTGTCTCCCATATTGACAACATGAATTCCCTAAGTTAGACGAGGAAACATTTTATTGAGCATCTCAGTCAGCTCAAGCTGCCATAACAAAGTATCATAGAGTCAGGGATTAAAACAACAGAAATTAACTTTCTCAAAGTTCTGGAGGCTGAAAGTCCAAAATAAAATCTTGTAAATTTGGTTCCTCATGGGGGCTCCCTTCCTGGATTGCAAACAGCCACCTTCTTGTTGTGTCCTTAAAGGGCAGACAGACTTCTGGTGTCTCATCTTCTTGAAAGGGCACCAGCCTATCGGATTAGGGCCCCACCCTATGACCTCATTTAATCTTTAGCCCCTCCTCCCAGGCCCTATCATCAAATATAGTCCTTTTTGAGGAGTAGGTTTCAATACATGAATTTGGGTGGGGTGGAGGGGGTAGCAGGACAGAAACATTCACTCCATAACATTGAGTTAAGTAAAAAGTAGTTTAGACTGAATCAGAATAACATTTTCAAAAACTGTATCCCTGCCTTTAAGAAATATATAAATTTATGGCAAAGAGGTGAAGGAAACAAAAATGATTATAGTATTAAACTTATGTATTGTTATAAGGAATCAAACAAACATTAAAGAGAAAATCAATTGTTAAAAGCAAAATATGACGGGGCACCGTGACTCACACCTGTAATCCCAACACTTTGGGAGGCTGAGGTGGGTGGATCACTTGAGGTCAGGAGTTCAAGACCAGCCTGGTCAACATAGTAAAACCCGGATCTACTAAAAATACAAAAGTTAGCTAGGAGTAGGGGCCGGACCTGTAATCCCAGCTATTCAGAAGGCTGAGATGGGAGAATTGCTTGAACCTGGGGGGCAGAGGTTGCAGTGAGCAGAGATCCTGCCATTGCACCCTAGCCTGGAGGGCAGAGCGAGACTCCGTCTCAAAAGAAAACAAACAAACAAAAAAACCAAAATATGATTCTTATACCAGTCATGAACATAAAATGACTCACCATTTTTAACTTGGTAACTCAAAAATACAGCAGTGTTAACATGATTAAAAAAACAAAAACAATGCAATGATTATTGGTTAATTTAAACAGTCTATTTCAGGATAAGAAAGGCAAGATGAAATAGAGGAAAACTCTTTATTATTCAATTCAAAACACTGGGCAAGTTTCCTAAATATTTTAATAGCCTCTTCATTTATAAAATGGAAATCAAAATATTTTCTCTACCCACTGAGTATTGTGACAATAAACAAAAATGCAGCAAGCAGAAATTATTTTTTAAAAAGTCTGCCTGTCTATATAAATGTGAAGTACTGTATTAAAGTGACTAAATGGTGAGCCTGTGCACTATTAATTCTTATGGAAACCATTATAAAGCACCTTTAAATTTTACTTCTGTGTGTAGAATTTCTGAGTATTTGTTAAAAGAAAAAACCGAAGGTAAATTCTGTGAGTACTCAATAGTACTATGCAGCAGAGAAATGGGATTAGAACTGATGATACAGGCTTGCCACACCTGAGGATTCATATACTTAGAAGCAGTAGCTGAAATAAGGAGGCAGTAGAGATTTCTTAGAAGACAGTCTGGAGAAAGAGAGAGGTATCCGGATTAGAAAGCCCAGCATGGGGCCAGGCGTGGTGGCTCACGCCTGTAATCCCAGCACTTTGGGAGGCTGAGGCGGGCGGGTAACGAGGTGAGGAGATCAAACCATCTTGGCCAAAATGGTGAAACCCCGTCTCTACTAAAAATACAAAAATTAGCCAGGAGTGGTGGCGGGCGCCTGTAGTCCCAGCTACTCGGGAGGCTGAGGCGGCAGAATCTCTTGAAGGCGGAGGTTGCAGTGAGCCGAGACCGCACCACTGCACTCCAGCCTGGAGACAGAGCAAGACCTCATCTCCAAATAATAATAATAATAAAAAGCCCAGGATGGAAACTTGGTACATGTCCACATTTGAGGATCATAGAGAAGACAGAATAAATTGAGGAAAATCACTGTTCTAGAACACAAGAGTGTGCCATGAGGCAATGCAGACAAAAGCTTTAGGAAGGATGGGTAACTAGCATTGAGTGCATAGACTGCTAAAAGAAAATAAGTTAATAAAGAACTGAGTAAAGGGTAAAAAGTAGATTATTCCTTCCCTCATCTGATCAGGTCAAATCAACTTAATATGATTTGAATTAATATAAAAGGCAACTAATCAGATTCTAAACCCTTTTGCTATTTTAAACTATTACTTCTAATTAGATGTTCAACTTTTTAAACGTTACATATATATATATATTCTCCATTTAAAAAATGTTATGTATAGTTGTTGTATGAATTGAGGCTTATCATAGATATAAAGAGACTGGGTGAGGGTGTGGACTGAAATGGCAGTGGAAATGACATGCTGGCAAATTTTTTAAAGAAAAAGAAATGTGACAACATTGGGGATAACATACGAAGAAGGAAAAATAAAAATGTCTTGTGATCTTTTTACCTGAGAAAGTAAAAGAAGAAAAAAGGCATTGGCACACAGGGAAGATTTGGAGGGAGGGAAAAATGGACTGGTCATTTGATATGCCAATTTCAGACATGTAACGTTTGAAAATAAGAAAAGGATGATGATCTGCATGTGACTTCTCTGCAAGTGGAAATTGGAGGCTGACCAGAAGGAAAAAGGTATAGAATATGGATAGGCTTACTGGTTACAGTAAAAAAAGTTACATATAAATATGTTATAATATTAGGTTGGTGCAAAAGTAATTGTGGTTTCACTATTACTTTTAATGACAAAACCGCAATTACTTCTGGACCAACTTAATAGAATGACAATTTAAAGTGTATGATAGACTAGAGATTTTTCAGTGCCTAATTTATTCTGAGACAATTTGCTTAACATAAGTTTCAATCTAGGCAAATAAAAATAGTTGTTATTTATTGAGAACCTATTGTTATTATTACTATTTTATGAATTAAGAAATTAAGGCTCTAGCTGTTTATGTGACTCTCCCTAGGTAGAAAGGTCTGTCATTGGCAAAGGTAAAACTGAAGCTTAGATTAGCTTGAGACTAAGACCTGTGGCCTTTCCACTGGCTGAACAAGACAAAGTGAAACAGCAACTTAGCATGAAGATTAAGTTGAAATTCTGAGATTCTGATTCATGGTGGAAGGGGGACAAAATCAGAAATAAAGAATTGTTACATATAAATAAAGGAAACCATATTTTCTTTTTTAAAAAATATAGCTATTAATTCAACTAAATTGATCGTCTTGAGATCATTTCTTTGAGTAATACATCATGATAGATAACTTGCTGATACTATGAAAGGTGTATTATATTTTGGTCCAAAACCAATAAACCTAGGAATAAATTTAGGCCAATCCTTTTGTTCAAGGATTTGAGATCACATCATAAAGATTGAGTGTACTATTATGAGTCACTTACTTGGTTTATAACAGAAATTTTCAATTTATTCTAAATTTTCAGATCTCTCCAAGTTACATTGATTTAATAAGGTCCAATGCCATATGTAATTGCAATTTGGTAGTAAAATGGGAAAAATATTAAAAACCACTGAGCCACTTTTATTTAGAAGTATAGATTGTCGTACCTCTACCTATTCAATTGTAGAGAAGATCTTATTCTTCATGGGAGACATTATTGACAACTGTGCATTAAGCCTTATGCTATTTTTGGTATGTATAAAATGCCCCTTGAGATAGATAAAAGCACTCTATGAAAGCATTTTGTTATTGGCTTAAAAAAGATAAAACTAACAGCTTAGAGTTGCACAGTCTCTCGTTTCCTTAGATATTAATTATATCACACAGTATCTTTGCTCTTCTACCAAAAGTGTTTTTGTTTATCTTATTTGCCATATCTAAGTATTCTGTATGGAACACTGAATTGTTAGTAATTACCACTGTTTGCATCCTCATTTCTATACCCCTCTAAAAGCAGAAAAAAAGACCAATACAAAAACTAGTATTTCCCATCTTCTATTTATTCATTTCCCATGGGATAAGTTAGTGGCATAGAAAAGCAAACTGGATCATAATTATCCCGGGTTCTTCCCTCATTCCACTATGCCTTCACTCAAGTTATCTTCATTGAATTTAACTTTGTAACCTAATCAATTACAGAGAGAAACAATACAAGTATCATGCTTTTAAACATTTTAAATAAGATATCTCATGTCTATTATTTGGAGCTCTTAACTTTAAAAGTCCAAAATTCATCTCAACTAAGCCTTAGGCAAAGAAAACGGGACTCTCTTTTTAGATATTACTGCTAAGTTCTTTAGGAAAGAACTTTTACAGTTGGATCCAGGTTCTCCATGAAAGTGAGAATCTCTCTCCTCCAGTTCTCTACTTCTGCTTTCCTTACTTTCATACAGGCTTTTTTTTTTTTTTTTTTTTGAGACGGAGTCTCGCTCTGTCGCCCAGGCTGGAGTGCAGTGGCGCAGTCTCGGCTCACTGCAAGCTCCGCCTCCCGGGTTCACGCCATTCTCCTGCCTCAGCCTCTCCGAGTAGCTGGGACTACAGGCGCCCGCCACCACGCCCGGCTAATTTTTTGTATTTTTAGTAGAGACGGGGTTTCACTGTGGTCTCGATCTCCTGACCTCGTGATCCGCCCGCCTCGGCCTCCCAAAGTGCTGGGATTACAGGCTTGAGCCACCGCGCCCGGCCCATACAGGCTTTTCTTATAAGAAAGTGGAGATAGTTACCCAAATCTACTACATAGCAACTGGTCAAGACCATTGAAACCCTTTTATAGAAAAATGCTCCTTTTCCAATTATCTGAGGCCGTAAGCAGGGTTCTCCTTGACTAGGATTGGATGAAAGATCTACTATCAAACCATTACTATGATCTTCTGACAGAACAACAGGGGTAACAGTCAATTTTACTTAATCAGCAATTAGAAGTAAAATATTGTACTATTTGATTTAGTGTAAAGAAAAACAAAACTTCATCTTTTTCTGGCAAATACATATGCTTGTTCCTGTAAAACAGCAACAAAAATCTGCATTTCACTTCAGTTTTGTCTCAGCCGCAAAGTGAATAGCCATATTCTGTGGCCAGTTATACTACTGAGTATATTTCAGACACTAGGTACCATGGAGCTCCTTTGTTCTCTCTAGACCAGTGGCTCTCAAGGTTGGCTGTCCATGAAAATCATCTGAGGAGCTTTAAATCTTGTCCTTCCTAGACATCAGTCTCAGATATTCTAATATTATGGGTTGGGAGCTGTGGCCAGAATAACAGGAGTTTGGAAGCTCCTCCAGGCTATTCTGAAGTACAAACAAATCTGAGAACTTCTTTTAATGTTCTGTATTGTTTTCATGCTAAATCAAATTTCAAATTTCAAATGTATTATGAATTGGTGAACATTGATATATTTCATGCCTGAGAAGAAATAGTTTTTCTTAGTTGATTAAGATAGCATATTTGAAGATGATATAGTTTTTCTATTTTTTCACAGATTCTTTTGCTTACCTAAGTTGTAATCTTTATCATACTGTATCATATTTCAATTAGCTGTTTGATTCTTTCTCTTTTACATTAAACTGATAACGCCTGAAGGTATTCCCTATTATTTTTATGTCTCCGACTCTTGTATCTTCCACAGTGTTTGTTATTTAGAAGGTACTTAACAAATGTTTTATGCAGTGTTAAGAGCAGCTGAATTTTGTATTCTTGTAGTTGAGTGTACAACAAAAAATGAATTGTTATCTCTGCAGGATTATGGGAAAGGAAGCAAAACTCACTCTTTTTTTCCCTCTAACTAGAAAACTAGTCAAGGTAATTTAAATTGTTCCCAATCAAATGTCAAAGATGTAAGCCACCTTAAAATGCATCCTGCAATGTAAAATAATAGGTGGGAAAATTAAAGTTCTTCTACATGAACACTATTGATAGTTGGAGGGTGTTATATTCATATAATTCAAAAAGTCCTGTGAAGCGTTTAGAGGCAATTGACTAAAACAAACTGAATGTTTTATTTTTATCCTTGCCAACGCGGAATTGCTTTAATATTTAGGTAGGTGGTTTTCTCCTGAATGATGTTTGAAGCACCATAGTACACAAAATAAAACACTGGCTGCACTGAGATGCTGTTCTTACCATCTTAAAACCTAAGAAATGAACATTTTTTTAACTATTTTTATTTGTCTTCATGCTTTTCTTTCTGAGTCAAATTTTATAATTTTATAAAATAGATTAGGAAAGAACTAATATACATTGATTGTTTACAAATTTCTATGTAGAAGGTCGCTTTCATTTCATTGTGTTTACTCAATTACTGACAAATATTTATTGAACATATCTATTTTATTGAAGAGATTGTGCTAGATCATTTGACATTTTAAACTTAGTCATCATAATCATCCTATAAAGTGTTATTATGCTTACTGATAAAAATAAAAATTGGAAGCATAAAACTAAACAGATGAATAAGAAAAATCTTTCCTGATATTACACAGCTACAAATTGTATAAAAAGTAGGATTTAACTAACGTATATTTGACGCTAAAATCCATGTATTTTTCCATTTCGCCACAAATGTAATTTGTAGCATCCCTCCAATTGTTGTAAATGTTGTCTTTTCCCACCTCTGTTAGTCTGTTTGGCATTGCTATAAAGGAGTAACTGTGGCTTGGTAGTTTATAAAGAAAAGAGGTTAATTTGGTTCATGGTTCTGCAGGCTGTATAAGCATGGCACCTGCATCTGGTTGGCATCTGGCAAGGGCCTCAGGAAACTTTTAGTCACAGCAGAAAGGAAGGGGAGCGGAGCATCACATGGCAAAAGGGGGAACAAGAGAGAGAAAGGTAGGTCTCAGACATTTTTAAACAACCAGCTGTCCTGTGAAGAGAGGAAGAACCCACTCATTACCATGAGGAAAGCAGCAAGCCTTTCATCAGGAATCTGCCCCCATGATCCAAACTCCTCCCACTATGTCCTACCTTTAACATTGGGGATCACATTTCAACATGAGGTTTGGAGAGGAGAAACATTCTCATTGTATTACTACTCTTTAATTTCCCATTCTTAATTTTGCAAGATTTCATTCTTATGTGAAATTTGAAGTTTTCACCGAATTAAGGGCAAGTTAAAATACACTTTGGAGGACACTGCACATAAGAGGCCTCTGACTTGGCTCAATCCCATTTCTTGGGCAGCATTTCTCCTGGCACATGTGCCTGTGATTGATTTTCTACCACAGCACTGTATGACATGTCAGGACAAACAATGAGATTTGTGATGAAGTCACTTGCTTAAAACTGACAACTACAATATTTGTTTCTGTCTTTCTTTACCATGTATTTAGGATAAATGTAAAACAACTTTTACAACTGATATTTACATGAAGGTTTAACAGGTCAATTTCTGACTATGATTGGATATCTTAAAACAAAACACAATTTGTATTTAATTAGGACACAATCAAACTTGCTTGTGTGACTTTTGGTAAAACATTTTTAAAAATAAATACACTGTATACCCAATATTGTGGATAAAGTTCTCTTTGTTTGACTTTACTAAATCAATAGTTTAGAACCAGGGTCTCCTTTGCCCCTTGGGAGATATTGGGCAGTGTTTAGAAATTTTTTTAGTTGCCACAACTGGAAAGGAGGTGTGTACAACATTCTACAATATGCAAGACTACCTTCCACCACAAAAAAATTCGACAATCCAAAATGTCAATGGTGCCAAGATTGAGCAACCGTGCTTTTGATGGATCATCAAAACCAATGCTGTATCTCAAATTGATTGCCAACTTGTGTAAGCTACCGTACATGGTGAGTTAAAGAGAAGAAGAATAAACTTTTTGAAGTTTACAAGCCTTGACAGACAACCATGACTAAAATACTGAAGACAAACGGAACCTGAATAAGCATTTCTTAAATATTGAAAGCAGAGTATGGTACATTAAAGTAATCAAATTCTATCTGGAGTGGCTAATTGGGAGCCATGGAAGTTTGCTATTAAGCAAAGGAAGGGTCAAGGCTGGCCTTTATTATTCCTCCATGAAAGCTTCCTGGAAGCTGACTTAACAAAGGAAGAATTTTGATGTACAAATTTATTTGATGATGAGTCAGGAGAAGTGATAGCCCAGGAACTGACTTTACCTTGACAAGAACAAAGATGACTGATAAAGACACAAATCACCATTGCCTCACAAAAAACAACAGCAAAACTTAAAATTTTTGAACTTGTCACTTTTGTAACCTGGATATTTAAGTACTTCACGTTTGCTCTTTTAATTGTCATGTCACTGTGAAGTTACAGAGGCTTTAATGCTCCTTTTTAAATCCAAAGGGATGATTTCCACAGCAGGTGCTTTCCATTTATGAGAACTTAACATGTTTCCCGCCCTAACAGTTTTTTAAAAAGGAAAAAGAGTGACCTGCAGAAAGCAAAATCATCTGCTGCCACTTACCACCAGGGAAAAAAAAATCCGTTCTTTATATTATCTAACTCTAAATAATTTAAGTAATTTACTTTAACTTAGGCCATGAAATCGACCATTAACTATGTCTCTTTCTTAAGAATACATAGGTAGTATTTCTGATATGTAAGAAGATTACAGTGGAAAATAACAGCTTCAATACAGAAGCAGGTATTAAGGACCTATTCATAAAATTCTCACTCTCAAATCCCTGTTTCTATATTCAACCCTAAATCTCCTTTGAAACATTCATCTGTAAGCCAACTTCAGTAGGCTAGAGAAACTACTTCATACTTTACCATTATTTCTTTTAATCTTCTTTCTTTTCTCCTTCTTTCCTTCCTTCCTTCCTCTCTCTCTCTTTCTCTCTTTCTTTCTTTCTCTCTTTTCTGAAAAAGTCTCACTCTGTCACCTAGGCTGGAGTGCAGTGGTGCGATCTTGGCTCACTGCAACCTCCGCCTCCCGGGTTCAAGCGATTCTCGTGCCTCAGCCTCCCCAGTATGCAGGATTACAGGCACCTGCCACCACATTTTAAACTTAGTTAGTCATCATAATAATACTATAAAGTGTTACTATGCCTACTAATTTTTGTAATTTTAATGGACACAGGGTTTCACCATGTTGGCCAGGCTGGTCTCAAACTCCTGACCTCAGGTGATCTACCAGTGGCCTCCCAAAGTGCTGGGATTACAGACGTGAGTCACCGTGCCTGACCTAATCTTCTCTTTCTAATTTATTCAAGTAAGACCTTATCAAAATAGAAAATAATCCAAAATGAGGAAACACAAAAAGAGAAAAAAGAAATTATCTAAAGACTCAAAAGCTCAGATAACAATAAATACTTTTCTGTATGGTCTTCTGCAATATGACATATAAAACATTTAAGGTTCTACATCACCCAATTTCATTTAAATAGATTATAAATGAATAGCTAAGTCAGTCAATTAATAGGTGCTACATCATTTTTAATGTTACCTAGTTTTCTTTTGTAACCATGAATCATTATACTAATTCTGTATTTTTGAATGTTTAAATTATTTCCAGTATTATGAATGTCTTAGTGAACAATGCCCTGTTATATACATCTTTGCAAATATTTAGGGAAGACCATTCCCCCAAAATGGAAATATTGGGTAAAACTATGAATTTTTATTGATATTGAGCAATTACACAGCCATAAGTTTACACGGTTTTTTTTCTTTCTTTTAGGAATTTGAGTAGCTGCTTATCAAAACCTCATTACCATTTGACATTATTATCTACATTTTTTGAATTATTATCTACATTTACTGAATTTCATATGTTTTGAGTAATAGTGACATTAAACTTTTTTGTACTTTTTTTGTATTTATGTCTTTGTTGATTAATAGTTTATTAAATTATATTTTCTTATATTTTAATCTTATTTGTAATATTACTTAGGAAATATATGTAGATATTAACTTTTTTTGCAACTTTTTCCAATCACCATTCATTTATTTATTCCACAAATGTGTATTAGCATACACTATAAGCTACACAGTCTCCTGCTCCTAGTGACAAAAAACAATCGGTAGTAAAAAGCTAACAAGCTCCCACTTTCATTGAGCCTACAGTCTGGGAGGTGGCTATAAATTAAATAATTATAGAGGATGAATGCAAAATTATGAATATAAGTGTTTGATGGTATTTCTGTCCTTTGAAAATATAATTTAAAGCATGACTTAAACTGAATAAACAAAAAAAGGCCTTTTAGAGAGAATGATGCTTAGAATGAGCTCTGACAGATGAATTGGCAAGCAGAAAACAATGGCCAGCAAAGGGACTGGCAAATGCAAAACTAAGGCAGCCACTTTTCCTATACGTTTCTAAGACTAACTCAAGTTGTTCTCTGACAGTCTAAGGGAAACAGATTCACACGGCAGATAACAGGACAAAATTACCATGTAGTAAAGTCCAAGCTAGCAAAGGTTTTGGTGTTTCTTTCATCTATAAGCCACTATGACAATCTAGTAATTGATGCCAATATGTAAGCCACTTTGGCACCAATCTATAAATTGGATTTTTAAAAAATCCAGCTAATGGCATTGACATCATTAATATCTTTGGAAGCACAATATTTCAGTACAATGGGCAACAAGCCATACATTAACCATAGGGAAAGTTACATTTTTCCATCTTGATGGCTAACTCAACATGTTTAAAACAAAAGTATCTCTGTTGCAGAAAGCTTTCCCAGCAGGAAAAATGGAGACAAAAGTAACTAAGGATGAGGTGAATAGCAATAAAGTCTCATCTTTGCCTGGAATTTTGATAGGTGGATATTTGGAACACTTTCATGTTATTTATTCACTCAAATAGCAGATATATTGTTTTCACAATTTTGTGATCAAAATTAATTGTCAAAAATGAAAGCAAAGTTCTTATTTATTTGTTTATAATTAAAGTTTACCTCTTAGGAATTATTTCTCCAGAGTTGTCAGTCCATTCTTCTCAATTCATGGTAATATCTGATTATTTCTACTCTCTTTTTCCTTTTTCCCAGGGTGACCTAAGTAGTTAGCAGGCTTATATATCATCAGTAGTGTACTGGTAAATGTTTAATAACAACAAGCTCTTTGGAGGGAAAAAACAAAAAAGGCCCTGATTTGCAGGGTTTCCAAATTTCTGGTATGAATGTTCACATGGTGGCCAATTTTGAGCTTCCAACTTGACATCACTGAATGCAATGTTGGACAGAGATGCTCACACTTGGCTCTAATGAGCTGGTGAGAAGCCACTGTGGTGTACTACTCTTTATAGTCCTGGAATTGAGGAATGTTTGTGGCTTGAGTATGTTCTGCTGTTCTCATTGGCCTCTGCTAAGGTCATTTTCTCCCAGATGATGAGAATTGGCTTCTGTCTTCATCATCAGCATCTTAGGTTGGTCTTAGGTTGGTGTATTTTCTCTGATCCTATGGAACAGGCAAAGGTGCTGACTATTCTGGAGATAGCATGACTGACTCTCTGGATGACTCTGCCCCAACCCTGGCTCAGCTCCTGATGGCTTTGCAATTCCCACCATAGAATCCATAATTCCCATAACAATTTCTGGGCAGCTGAGTTAGTATTTATTTCTCTTTGGCACTCTGATTCTGGAAAGATATGGATATTATCTATGTCTTATGCATTGTGAGGGAGATTTGAGATGCAGGATGTCTATCTCAGGCTTCCATTGTTTCACACTGGCATTTCTACTCTTCTGCAGCTATGTAGGTCTAGGAGCATTCTGTACCCATTTAGAGAGTTCCTGATAGTCAGTAGCTCAAAATTTCCCTCTTTTTCAGATCACAAATATAAGAGTTGACTTCAATAGATGCCATCCCCCCTCTCTACTCCCTCCACCACAACCCAGATTTTGGCCACAATCATGGTTGGGCATCTGAACTCTATGCTCTCTTTTACTCATCTTCTCTAAGCTTCCAATCCCAACAGTTTTATCTCTTCCCTGCTTTCAGAAAAACAACTCTAATTTAATTATTGCATTATTTGTGATCCAACAGTTCATGGATGTAACCTAGCTCTTGAGTTTTCTAGGTTTAGTTCATGATAAGGAAATCCTGATATTTAGAATTCCATTAAAAACAAACAATATTTTTCTCTCTTAGTTGCCTGCCTCGTGAGAATTCAAAGCACTTTGGGCTTTACATTACTATTTGACAACAATTTAAAAATATATATATTTTTGTAAATTAGAGTTGAGTGATGCTTATTTTCATCTTTGAGATACGAGGCTTTCGGAAAGAAAAAAATAGGCTAAAATTCCGTATACCAGTCTAAAATGCATGTTCCTGAGGTAATGGCAAGTAATAAGGATACAATGATGAAAAAGTCAGACGTGCCCCCTGCCTTTATAAAAGTTAGTCAAATTGGGATGCGGACCAATTTTTTTAAATAAAGTTAATGTGCTATGATAATTGCCAAGATGAGAATAGTACTGGGTGCCATGTGAACTCATAAGAAGCATTGCTAACCTAGGCAGGTATAGATAGGAACAAAGTCTATTGAAAATTGTGACTGAGGGCTCTGTGATTAATAAACTGGCTCCCATCAGTGTATCTTTAGCATATGTTGTCGAAATTTATGAAAGATGTATCATGGCCAAAATGGTTATATGGCCAAAAGGGAAAAACAACTGACCACTTCATGGTAAGGATATGTCTTGACTAATGTGGAACAATGAAAGATAAATAAATGGAAGAAAGAAAAAAATCGGAAACTCTAATTATCTGAAATAAAGTAAGAGCTATAACTACTGGCAAGCATTTTGTAAGATGAAGGCTAGAATATTGTTCGCTTCTTATTACCTTCTAAATCCTGTCCAAACCTATGTTAAGGATTTCCTTGGCAAGATAAAAGACTCATATGTTTCTTACTAGTGATGAGATTGCCAATGTCAAGATGCTTGCAGTAGATACGTTTCAATTTTATAAATAATTAGCTTCAGTATTTCAAATATATTTCTTAAGATAGTTTTGAAGACAATTTATCCATATGTGTGTTTTTTTTTTTTTTTTTTTTTTTTTTTTTGTCTTTTGACATCTGGCCAAAAAGTTACATTAACCATTAAACAGTCTATTATCAATTCCTAAACTAGCCAATAGCAAAGCCTTTTATATATAAAGTGATTACTTCTTTATATGACGTGATTACTAATCAGCACTGAGTGAGCAGCACTTGCAATTGACTCTTATTCAGTGGAGGAATAAACAAAGAATGGGCAAGAGTAAAAAAGATTTCAGAGGCTACACAATGTTAGAGTAAAACATTTAGTCTCAGGACTCCTTTATTAATAACTCTTGAGGACTCCAAAGAGCTTTTGTGTGTTTGGGATATCTCTCAGTTTCACTATCTTATATAAAAACTGATAAAGTTTAAAAATAGTTATATATGTATGTATCTAAAATAGCAATAATACATATTTAGTAGCATAAATAACATATTTTGATAAATAACTATTTACCCAAAAAATATTGAGAAGAGTGGCAATGTTTTATATTTTTGCAAATCTTTTAAATGCATGGATTAATAAATGACAGCAACATTTTTATATCTTCTTTTGTATTTACTCTGTTGCACCATTTTGTTTGGCTGAAATATATGAAGAAAATCTGATCTCACACAAGTATCACCCCATGGAAAGGGGAGAGAGATTTTTTAATATTCCTTTTGAGAACTCCTTTTGAGTTCTTCTTTGATACCACAACAAAACTTGTCAAGTGGTAATTATTTAAAGGTGAGTTACCATGTGAGTTCCAACACTATGTTAATGAAAATTTGTGTTATATGACATTGAAATTAATTGATTTTTTTTTCATTTTGCATGCAAGTTTTTGTAACATCATACTATGTCCAATATTGTTTTACATAATTATACATTTGTTTTAGGATTTTGACACATTACCTTATACATGACCAAATGATCACATTCATTAATATCACCATTAATGTCATCAGAAATGTATTTAATTACTGCAATGTGCTTCATAAAGATATTTTGGTCGATGACAGACTGCATATACAACAGTGGTCCAATAAAATTATAATGCCATATTTTTACTGTACCTTTTCTTTGTTTAGATACACAAATATTCGCTATTGTTACAGTTGCGTATAGTGACATGTTATACAGGTTTGTCGCTTTGGAGCAATAGGCTACACCATGTAGTCTAGGTGTCTAGAAAGCTATATCACCTAGGTTTGTGTAAATATACCCTGTGAAGTTGGTACAGAGATAAAATTGACTAACAAGGCACTTTCCAAAGCATATGCCTATCGTCAAGTGACACATTAGGTGTATTAGAAAGCAAACATGGTGGCTGGCCTGTTTTTCAAAATTCAATTTTTTCATGGAAAACAAAAATTTTATATTTAATAATGAAAACTGTCAGTTTCTTTTATTAAAGCTATAGGCTCATTTTTGAAAATTTATCTTCCCTGAAGAATATATATATATATATATTTATAAGTAAAATATTTATTCATATAAAACTGTGAATATAGTTTGTTCATTAGTTACTTTTTCACATAAAATGTTATTTCATGATTAAAAACCGCACTTTCATCTCATAACTCAAAAACTCTTGCAAGTGCTTTCTCTCTTGTACTTTCATATATGGCAGAATTGTTTTATGAATATTTTCTATTTTGTCACATAATATGAAAAAGACTTCTGAAAAAGTTTAAATAAAAAATTGAGAGTTAATTAATACTTGTTACTACTTTATAAAGGGCAGTGTTAAAATTGTCTGGCAGTTTTTTTCCTAATATGGTTGTATGGTTGAAAAGATATATAGTAACCACTAATCGAGTTTGGTGCACTGCCTCAGTTTGTGCTAAGACACCAGCAGCGCTACCCATCATTACTTTGCACCTTGAGTGTAAATGTCAAAAGCATAGTTTAGGAGTTTATTTTTGACGGTACAGACTCCCAGAAAGGGATTCAGAAACTTCCAAGTGTCTGCTGTTCACACCATGAGAATCACCTGTCTATAAAAGCCTATCCCACTTTTCCTTCTGTTTCCTTGCTGACCTCACCCTCTTTTGCTCTCCTCTTCTTCACTCCACTTCAGCCACATTGACCTGATTGCTATTTTACAAATACTGCTGACATACACTAGTTTTTAGAAGTTGCACTGGCTGTTCTCTCTGTTTTGGATGTGATCTTCCATCACATTCAAATGGCTAACTCCCTAAAGGCTAAGAGCTAATTAAGCCATTGCTCAAACATTACCTTATAAATAAGACCTACCCTGTCCACACTATTGAAGATCGCAGCTCAGAACCTTTAATTTTACCTACCTTGTTTTATATTTTTTACAGCATTTAGTACATTCCCTTTTTATGTTTGTTATGCTTATTGTTTTTTTTCTCTCATCCCCCATTAAAACAGAAGTTTTATGCAGGCAGGGATTTTTTTATATTTTGTTTATTGCTGTATCTCAAATGTTTATATTGAGTCATGTACACGGTAGGTATCAATAAATATTTTTGAAGTAAAAGGTGAATGACTCTAATTGCATATCTTTATGAATGCAACTGCTCTTTTTTATTTCAGAGGATAATAATATATAATAATAATATATTTTAAAATTTCTGCTCACTTTATTATTATTATTATTATTTTTGAGACCAAGTCTGCTCTGTTGCCTAGGCTATAGTGCAGTGGCACAGTCTCGGCTCACTGCAACCTCTGCCTCAAGGGTTCAAGCGATTCTCCTGCCTCAGCCTCCCTAGTAGCTGGGATTACAGGTGCCTGCCACCACACCCGGCTAATTTTTGTATTTTTAGTAGAGACAGGGTTCCCCTATGTTGGCCAGGCTGGTCTCGAACTCCTGACCTGAAGTGATCCACCCACCTCGGCCTCTCAAAGTGCTGGGATTACAAGGGTGAGCCACCACACCCGGCCTATCTTTTCCCATCTGTTTCTTATTCTTACTGTTTTCTTTTGACTTGTCTTTTGTGCTAGAGATTTCTTCAAATACCTGATGAGCTTTTCTCTCCATTCACACTTAGTAGTGACGTTCTTAAAGGCTTCTTGGATGCTCTAATTGCATGTTTTCATGGGAGGGCTTTTCTTTAGACTGAAGAAGAATGGTTTGTCTGGGATCTGTAAGTAGGCCTTCTTCCTTGGGTAGTCAGTATGTCCAGAGAGGAATTTTCTAATGTTACCCTGTATGATGGTTAACATTGACTGCTAACTTGATTGGATTGAAGGATGCAAAGTATTGTTCCTGGGTATGTCTATGAGGGCGTTGCCAAGGAGATTAACATTTGAGTCCGTGAACTGGGAGAGGCAGAAGCCACTCTCAATCGGGATGGGCACCATCTAATCATCTGTCAGCATAGCTAGAATAAAGCAGTCAGAAGGAGGTGGGAGAGGCTGACTCCCTGAGTCATCTGGCCCTCGTCTTTCTCCCATGATGGATGCTTCCTGCCTTCAAACATCAGACTCCAAATTCTTCAGTTTTGGACTCTTGGACTTTCACCAGTGATTTGCCAGGGGATGTCAGGCCTGCAGCCACAGGCTGAAGGCTATACTGCAGGCTTCCCTACTTTTGAGGTTTTTGGGACTTGGACTGGCTTCCTGGCTCCTCAGCTTGCAGACAGCCTACTGTGGGACTTCACCTTGTGACCGTGTGAGACAATTCTCCTCAAAACTCCCCTTCATATATTCATCTGTCCAATTCATTCTGTCTTTCGTTGTTGTTGTTTGTTTTTTTGTTTTGAGACTGAGTCTTGCTCTGTCGCCCAGGCTGGAGTGCAGTGGTGCAATCTCTGCTCACTGCAACCTCCGCCTCCCAGGTTCAAGCAATTCTCTGCCTCAGTCTCCCAGGTAGCTGGGACTACAGGTGTGCACCACCACGCCAGCTAATTTTTTGTAGTTTTAGTACAGATGGGGTTTCACGGTGTTAGCCAGGATGGTCTCGGTCTCCTGACCTCGTGATCAGCCCACCTCTGTCTCCCAAAGTGCTGGGATTACAGGCGTGAGCCACCGTGCTGGGCCCAGTTCTGTCTCTTTAGAGAACCCTGACTAATACACCCTGACTGTATACATTTATGTAAGACTGGTTTGTATACATTTGATTACCAAGTTGAGCAAGATTATTTGTGGTCTTACTCTTAAATGTATAGACTTATTTAATCCAGATGTCAGCAAACTATTGCCTACGGGCCAAAATCTAGGCTATTTTTGTAAATAAAAGTTTTATTAAAACACAGCAACACCCATTCATTTGCGTATTAACTAAGATTACTTCCGTGCTACAATACCAGGGTTAAGTAGCTGCAACATAAACGCTATGAAATGGAAAGCCTAAAATGTTAACTAACTGGCCACTTACAGAAAATGTTTGCTGAACCTTAATTCCTGTTTCTAGTATGATTCTTCTCCACTGTTATCGTTGCTGCCTTGTGCCTTGGTGCACAGTAAATTTTGGTTTACTTCATAGAGGTAACATGTATTCCCCTGCTGGGAGTGTAGGAGGTAGATCTCGTCTTTATTGGAAGGACTTGGTAATTTACCTGCTCATCAAATAATCCTCTTTTTCAGCCTTGCCTCTCACCTTTTTCTTGTTAGGCACATGATTCATCTATTCCTATTTTTTTCTAGAATAAGGTGACATAATCACTCTTACTTTTTTATGCCGTTGGTCTTATAAGGCACTTTGGTATAATCTTTGTTTTTCTAATAAGACAACTTTTTATTTCAGTTTTTCCGAGAATGTGCTAACATTTCTCACTGCTTGATTGATCTTTTCAGTTTTGTTGTCCTTATAAATTTAAAATTTTATAAAATTTCAACACTCTTTTTTTTCTCGGAAGAATATAGATAAAAATTATATTCATTCCATTGTGCTGAATTTAAAGTCATCAGTACTATTTTTAATTTTCTACATTTTAAATATTATGTTTTATTTGTAGTTTAATTAATGTTTAAGCAGTTTTCTATGAGCTTTTAAAATTCACTTAAAAATATATATGTTAAATACCTGCAAGTACTGTGTATGTGTGTGTGCTTAATTTGTTAAAGACTAAGAAGATACATAAGTTTGCCTTACATTTTTATGAGGATTTATTTTATAAGTCTCAATGGTATGCAATTTGGTGAATAAAAATTCATGACATTTTAAACTGGACTACTCACTTCAACAATAAAAACTGGTTCCTGGGACTCATTTAATGCTTAAAATTTTTATTGTGCATAAAAGGAAAATAGTTCCACAGGGCTTTTAATATAATAAGCTCAGGATCATAGTTGCCTCTCCCATCCTGTTCTGCAGGAGAACGTCTTCTAACTTAGTAATTTTTTGATAATTTGATAATTATAATATTACATATTAGTATATCTTATGTATATTATTTGTTTGGAGATTTATAATTTATACTTATGTATATTTATCCATTTTGGTAGGCTTAATAATCACCATTCAAATAGGTCTCTGTCTAAATCCCCTGAATCTGTTATGCTTACATACATGTCAAAGGGGACACTGCAAATGAGATTAAGGGTAAGGAGCTTGATATAGGGCGATTATCCTGAGACCTTAAAACAATAAAATGTTGAGAAGAAAGCAGAATAATATAGTGAGACCTTTTAAGTAGGAAAGCATTGCTTAACCTGAATATATTTTAAAGATCACTAAATAGAAATTTGCATTTCTCAAAAGCTTAATAGAGCGAAGAGTAAAGTCACTGCAGGAAAGAAGATATTTACAATACATATAATCAGTAAAGGGCTCAAAGTTGGAGTATTTAAAGTAGTCTTACAAATCAATGAGAAAAAGGAAGAAAATATAGAAATGGAAAAACTTGTTCAATCACTATATACACTTAAATATAAAAATATCAATATGCTTTATTATTCAAAGTAATAAATGCTACAATGTAATACTGCTGTACACCTGCCAGACTGGCTAAAAAGAGAAAAATAAACACTAAAAGGCAGGAGCCTGCACGGGGAGCTGAAACTCTGATCTCCCCTGGAGATTGTGAAAATTTGTAACATCAGTTTAGAAAACTATGTGGAGGTACCAAAGCTAAATAAATGCTTTCTCTGAGTTAGCAATTTCAATAGAAGAAATATACTTAAAAATAAGTACAGATATCGAGTAAAAAATTCTGCTTTAGAATATTCATAACAACACAATTTATAATGGCTAAAATCTGAAGCCTACCTGAATGTTCAACAGTTAAATAAATAAATAAATTAATTAATTAATTAATTTTAGGTATAATCAGGCAGTGGGAAGGCTATAGAGCAACACAGATGAGTGGATTACAACTACTAGCAACAACTTAGATTGATCTCACAAAATGATATTAAGGAAAAGAAGCCAGACAGAAATAGTTTTTTTGTATGTTTTCATTGCTATATGTTTATAAACATGCGTCAGCAGTCAAAATTTGATTTCAGAAGTCAGGAAATCAATTACATTTGATTGGATTAATGAACAGAAAGAAAAAGCTTAGGGCTCCTGGACTGCTAGTAAGTGAGGTTGTGTATCTAGATCTATGCATTGGTTATATGGGTGTTTTCAGTTTCTGACAATTTACCAAACTGTGTAAGAGCTGTGCACTTAGCTATTTGCAAAGTATACTTCCATAAGAAGCTTGCTAAAAGAAAAAATTTTTAAAAAGCTTCCTTTTTTTTTTTTTTTTTTTTTTAGACGGAGTCTTTCTTTGTCCCCCAGGCTGGAGTGCAGTGGCGCGATCTCGGCTCACTGCAAGCTCCGCCTCCCGGGTTCACGCCATTCTCCTGCCTCAGCCTCTCCGAGTAGCTGGGACTACAGGCGCCCGCCACCACGCCTGGCTAATTTTTTGTATTTTTAGTAGAGACCGGGTTTCACCGTGTTAGCCAGGATGGTCTCGATCTCCTGACCTCGTGATCTGCCCGCCTCGGCCTCCCAAAGTGCTGGTATTATAGGCTTGAGCCACCGCGCCCGGCCAAAAGCTTCCTTTTTCCTCCTAAAAAATTTACTGGCCTAGGAGTTTCAGTAGGGAGTTGTACCTAGCATTTAATGATTTAAAAAAAAAAATGAATGAAGAAATTCCACCATATTTATTCCCCCCAAAATTAAATCTCAATCCTACAATCAAGTGTTTATTAAGCCCTTAATTTGTGATTTGCACGATTATGTACTGTGAAGGTGAATGCAAAATAGAACCTAATATATCTCACCCTTTCTCTAATGTCATCTTTCCTATCCTTAGAAGATAGGCAGGAAACCACACCTGGAAACCAAAAAGAGAAATCCATAAAAATACTTCTTACAACTTCAGAACAAAAATCCCCAAATATAAAAATAGAAATTTGTAAATATGTTTATTGTTAACTAAAAAGATCAAGAAATAAAAAGCTTGGGCATGAAACATAGTTCCACTTGTGATATATTCCAAACAAAAAATATTTGTCATTTACTTTGTTAAATAATTATGTATTGTATAAAACTTACTGATAAGCCATTTTCCTTCCAATAGAGCTCTAGGGCATGAAACTTCTGATTGGGTAAAATTTTAGTAATGTCGCCATTTGTCATCATTTAAGGTCTTGCTAGACATTCTTCATATATATATAAATGATGAAAACTCCCACTCTTCCATGAAGCTTATGATTTTCCAATTCAATTTCTCTCAAGTTGTAGAAAATTTTGTGATCATATCACAGAATAATGCCTACTGTGTTAGTTTTCTATTGTTGGTGTAGCAAATTGTCATCTATTTAGTGAAGTAAAATGGCACAAATTTATTATTTTACATTTCTGGAGGTCAGATGTCTGAAATGAGTATCAGTGAGCTAAAATCAAGGTGTAGGCAGGGCTGTGTTCCTTTCTGGAGGCTATAGTGGAAAATCAGGTTTATCGCCTATTTAAGCTTCTACAGGCTGCTCTATTGGCCTTCTGTCTCAATCTTTTACTTATAAGGACCCTTGTAATTACATTGGGCCAACGTGAGTAATCCAGGTTAATTTCCCCATCTCAAAATTATCTTATTAGACACCTTACTTTCCTCTACAACCTTAATTCCTCCTTGCCATGTATTAATAACAGAATGCATTCACAGGTTTCTGGGATTAAGATTTAGACATTTTAGAGAAGCCATTATTCTGCTTACCATAACTTCCAATAAAATTTACTTTATGATAACATAGCAATTGTTATGTGTACTTTTTAGTACTGAAAAATACACAGAATAACCTAGGTCAATGCTGTCTAAATTCAGGCATAATCATGGCAATAATTATGCTCATTTGCAAAACAAAGTTGATGTTCTATTTCTGATATAGACATTGAATAACTTACTTTTTTTTATTGGAAGAAGGATTTAAAGAAAGTTAGCACATCTTAAATAAATAACTGAAGACAAATTTAAATATTAATGGAAATAAAAATATACAATTCATATACTTATATTCTAATGGTTTATGAAAGAAATTGGATAGTCTGGATATGTAGGGGCTTTGAGGAAGCCCCTGGATATGTTAGGCTCTGAGGAAGGTTCACTTTGGAGACTAAATCACAGAGCACAACCTCTTAATTACTGACCTTTTGTTATAAATTCACTTCCTTCTTTATTTTCTTGTACCAGAGTCAGATTAGATGACACTGTATTAGGACTCTTGAGAAGGACAGAACTAAGAGGATATATGTGTATATGAAAGGGAGTTTATTAAGGAGAATTGACTCACATGATCACGAGGTAAAGTCCCATGATAGACCGTCTGCAAGTTGAGGAGCAAGGAAGCCAGTAGTGGATCAGTCTGAGTCCATACCTCAAAAGTAGGGAAGCTGACAGTGCAGGCCTCAGCCGTGGCTGAAGGCTTGAGAGCCCCTGGCAAACTAGTGGTGTTAGTCCAAGGGTCCAAAGGCTGAAGAACTTGCAGTTTGATGTTCCAGGGCAGGAAGCATCCAGCATGGGAGAAAGGTGAGGGCTGGAAGACTCAGCAAGTCAGCCTCTCCCACTTTCTTCTGCCTGTTTTGTTCTAGCCACGCTGGTAAATGATTGGATGGCGCCCACCCAGATAGAGGGTGGGTCTGTCTCTCCCAGTCTACTCACTCAAATGTTAATCTGCTTTGGCAATGCCCTCGCAGACATACCCAGGAACAATACTTTGCATTCTTCAATCCAATGAAGGTGACACTCAATATTAACCATCATTGGACCTAAGATAAAAGATCTCTTGACTGAGATTAGAAAAAAAAAAGCCTTGATTATTACATATTTAATGTGAAATGTTAAATGTACCCTTCCCAAGAGAAACATCTATAACAAATCAAAATGCTGGAACTATGCACTAATCTTCTTTGGAAAATGTTGAAATCCTGTTAAGCTTTCCCAGACCTTGCCAATATAAATGACCCTGAAACCACTACGGAGCCCTGGGCCCATGTTTCTCGAGTCTGTGTCCTTCCAGGTGGCCATTCTCAAACTTTGCACTTGAATCAACATAATATTTAATCATATTGCCTGAATCTCATTATTAAGGTTAACATTTTGGTGAGCCAGATAAGACCTCAAGTAAACCTCCAGTGATCCTTGTCACTGACAACAGATAGTGCCTTGCTATCAGTAAAAACAACTTTTGTTCTTCAACCCTCAGCATAGTTAACAGGGATCGCTGGTGAGGCCTCTCTTGGGTTTGAATCCTCTCAGCTTGCCTAAGGATTCAGACTTTATTCTAGCTGTACATTCCTGACTTAACAGGATTGAAATTAAAGCTCTGATGCAAGGTAGGAGTTTCATTTGTTATTCTTTAGATTTAGAATATTCTCTAAGTTCTTCTAGTGAGAATGTTGAAGTTAATTGCTCATGACAAGTAATGGTCTCACCGGGGATCCCATAAGAAGAACGTAAAGGGAATTTCACTTAATCTAGTAGGCACTCATAAATGATTGATCACCTAGAGCCTTAAGCACCCAAGTTTCTTGGAGTCACTGAGAATGTAAAAGGGAAGAAGTAACTCAAGGGTAAAACCTGGATAAATCATTCCCACAAGAAGCACACTTGATTCAAAAGACTCTCCCTACATCTTTTGGTCCTTCAGGAAGGGAAGCTCTAAGTTACGGGCAACGTGCATGTAAAACCACACCTTCCACCTTAAAGAGAGACCCACCTTTAGGAACTCCAGCTGGGTTTCTGTTTAACACCTATGGTTCTATTCATGAAAATATTTAAAAAATTGGTCCTATGTAACTTGTGAGGATCCCAAATTACAGTGGCCAAAATGAGTTTCATTTGAAATGCCTAGTTTAGGCATGCTCAATTAGAAAAAAAAAATGGCTCTAAAATAAAATAGAGCAATTGGGAAAGTTATCTTCAATGGCATTTGAAAGCTTCCAAAAGAGGTTCTGTTAAAGCTTTTTCTTCACAGGAAGAAAACAAAAAAATTGTCTTGAACAATTTCTGATTTGAAAAAGACTGCTGAATTCCTCCTCCATCATTCTTAGCTCCTTCTTTATCCCTTATTATCTGAACTACCTTGTGCAGATCTACCTTCTCCTCATCCTCCCCATCCTACTCCTGCTGCTCTGGCTCCATTTCACAAACAGCTGGTGGCCAACAGAGGAGAACTTGCCTTGCTTTCTCAATGATGGTCAAAGATAGAGCTTAAAAGTCACAGTTAAGGCTTCCCTGACCCTCATCAGGACAGTACTCATTATTTCACAAAATATGAACTGAATATTTGAGTTTACGATACTGTTTTTTTTCTGATTTATATCAGCTAGTTCACATGTTAGTTTCAGAAAGTAAAGCAACAGATTGACTAGTTATGGTGGATTGGACCAACTTCTTGGAAAACTTTCGGATACTAATGACAGACATGCCTGTGATGTTGCTAAAGCTTTACTTGATACCGTCCTTTTAGTCTTTCAAAAAATAGTTGATGAAATAAAATACAATAATGTTGACAAAATACAGGCGAGTCAGTGATTCCATATTTTGAGATTTGAAGAAAATCTTTAAACAATTGTCAGGTAAGAGAGTTATACTAATCATCAAAATGATACTCTCCCCAATTCCAATTTCATAAATGGTTAGATGAAGAATTAACACTAGTAATAAAAAGACAACACTCCAGTTGGAATGTGTCTCAAACTCATGATTTGGTGAATTTTTCCCATCTGTTGTCTCATACTTTAACTAAAGAAGAAAGAAAGAGAGAAGTGAAACAAAGAATAGAGGTAATAAAGTTACAAGTTTACAGTTAAAACAACTATATACCTAATCCAGGCTTCCAAAATGCACCTACAAACCTCACAATGGACCTAACCCTTTGCTTTGCAGTTATTGCAGGAAACCTGATCACTTTAAAAAGGATTGCAGAAAACTAAAGTGTTAGGAATAGCAACAGATGAAGAAAAAATAAAAGGAAGAATAGGGATGCTCCAAGGAACTTGAAGTGATCTTTCCTTTGTCTCCTACTGACACTCTGGGAAAATAGAAATTATTTTAAATGAAGAACTCATACAAACACTGGTTCATATTGCAGCTACATTATCTGTAATAAATCCCACCTTATTACAAGGCTTTATTTCTTGGTGTAAACAAACAGTTCAAGTGGCAAGTGTCAGTAATACTCCTGTATCGGTGCATAAATCTCAGCCTGTGGCTTTTCAAATAGGTAACTTACAAGAGACTCATGTTTTCCTCTTGGTTCCAACAGTCCTCATTCATGTGATAGGGACTTTTAGAATTACCCAATACCCACATTTTCTTTTCCAAAAAGGGGAAATGTATTTAGAATTAGAACACAGAAAAAATTTAAAATATTAGACACAGAACGTTTAAAACTGGACCATTCTAATTTACAAATTGCCCTTTATGTTTCCAAAAAGGCTACTGAATTATTAAGTAATGAAGAATTACAGAAGCTGCTAAAAGCAGTACTTGATCAATTATGGTCAAAGTCCTCCACTTATATTGAAAATATTATCTTGGCTACTCCAATTAAAATCCAAATAACTGATCAAAGCTTCTTCTGAACCTTAAGCAATACCACCTAAGATCTAAGGCCTTGGAATAAATAACACATATCATTTTAGATTATGTAAAAAGAGACTGACTTATTCCCTGCACAAATCCATGTAACACTCCAAATCTACCTGTGAGAAAGCCAAACAATAGAGGGTAGAGATTTGTACAGGATCTAAGAACAATTAACAATATAGTCATTCCTTGCAATTCAGTAGTGCCAAACCCCCATACATTGTTGGCTGCCATCCCGACTGAAGGTGAATTCTTTACTATTACAGATTTATATGATGTGTTCTTTAGCATTTCTGTTGATAAAAACAGTCAGTTCCTCTTTTCCTTCACTTGGAAAGACAGACAACAAATACGAATGGTCACGCCTCAGGGATACATGAAGAGCTCAACTTATTTCTTACAAGTATTGAAAAAAGACTTCTTGAATGTTGACTTTAAAAAAAATCCACTTTAATACAATATATGGATGATTTACTTCTCTGTTCAGAAGATAAGCAAGCCTCTATAAGAGATGGGATTCACTTGTTACAACAATTGGCTTTAAAGGGATACAAGGTCTTAAAGGAAAAACTTTAGTTTTAAATTTAGGTCACCCAATATCAAATAAAGACCTTTTCATTAATGTAGATAGAAGAAAATGGGATATTGGCCTTTCCTACTCCAAAACTAAGAAACAACTAAGAGGATTTCTGGGGCTGGCAAAATAATAAAGAAATTGGATTCCATTAAAAAAAAACAACTCAGACTATATATATTCTTTTAAAATAAGACAAGCCAGGGCCTCTGGAATGGACAGAGGAAAATCAGTTAACACTGGAAGCAATTAAAAGGGATTTTATAGATGCCCTGGCCTTAGGACATTCAAATTATAATATTGTTTACATTTTTTTAAATATCCGAGGTACTCTGATTCTAAAACTTGGGGATCATAATAGATCTACAGGATACTATAGTCTGCAATTGTATCCAGTGGCTGGAGGACTACCATCTTTCATGAGAGTGATAAAAGCAACTGCCCTGCTGGTAAAGCAACCAAATAAATAGTGATGGAAACTCCTCTCACTGTCTTTGTTCCATATTCTATAGAAGTACTTCTAAGCTCATACCACACTAAGCATTATTCAGTTAGCAGGCCGCTCTCTTATGAAGTCTGACTGCTTTCTGTACCTCATATTATAAACTCTGAGTGTGATAATCTAAATCCTGCTACTATTCTGCCCCTACCTTAAGATGAAAAACCACATGATTGTGTAATCTTAGCTTATCAATTTCTGTGTCTTAAGATAGACCTGAGCAAAACTCCCCTTACTGGCACCAATGTTTGATTTACAGATGGCTTGTCCTTAAAAGATGAATTTGGAATCTGTCATGTAGTTTATGCTATAGTGTTCTTAGCTGAACAAATAGAAAGTGTTTATCTTCCAGAAGCAACATTGGCTCAACAAGCAAAATTGATAGTATTAATTAGAGTTTGTCAGTTGGAAAAAGGAATAACTGCTAATATTCATACAGACAACAGATATGCCTTTGGAGTCTTGTGACTTGGAATGCTATGGAAACAAATAGGGTTCTTAACCTCTTCTGGTCAGTTCATAAAAAATAGACACCTTATTTCACAATTATTAGAGGCCATATTATTACCAAAATCCCAGATCATTACAAATCAGATACTCCAAAAATAAAATAAAAGAAAAAACAGAACAATCAGCTGATAAGGTAGCAAAGAAGCTTGCTCTAAATATATCTAGGCAAGAAAAACAATCTATATTAACTTTTAAAGAAACCCCTAACTTGACATAAAATTAGCTCAGTTTGGAGCTGTAAAAGCAGAACAAGAAAATTAGAAAACAAAAGGGGGAACATATTCCCCTAAGGATAACATAAGGAATGGGTTATGTGAATTGCCTATACTTTGTACTGAATTACGGCCATTATTTTTTACTTATGTATATGATTTAACTCATGAGAGTCCTGATAAAACGGTTGCTTGTGGAAATCAGTATCATTGGAAACTTTCTCCTAATACCACCATAAGATACACAGTCACTGCCATATTTTCTCAAAATATCATCAAGGGAGAACTTTACATAGTTCTCAAGAACAATTTCCTTCACCTGAAGCCCCCTCAAGGTATGGCAATTAGATTTTATCAAGCTACCCCCATCATGAGGATTCAAGTATGTTCTAGTGATGATTTGTACGTTTCCTCATTGGGTAGAAACATTTTTTATACAGAATATCATATAGCCTTAGTGGTAAGTGAAATTCTCCTGGAAAAAAATTATTCTGACTTAGGGTGTCCATCTAGAACTTCCTAGTGACAGGGATACTTATTTCACTGGACATGTTATCCAGTCGATATGTAAGATGTGGCCAATTCTTCAACATTTTCATTGTTCATAACACCCTCAATCATCTGAGTTAGTAGAATGCACAAATGAAATAACTAAAACTGAATTCACAAAATAAACTAAGGCTTTTAAAATTTTGTGGTCAAAAGCTCTTTCACTGGTTTTGCTGAACCTCAGAAATGAGGTATCTCCAACTGAGGTAATAACAGGTAGACATTTGAAACTATCACCAGGAAACTATGAATCCATGATGCAGAAAAGACATATATTACATTACTGTAATGGATTTATAAAACAACTAACTAAAAATTACAATTTGGTTAAAATATATGTATTTTATGGTGAATCTTGGGAACCAAAAAAAGGTAAAACCCATGGACTTCAGCCAGAAGATTTTGCCTACTGGAAATGATATCTTCTAAAGGAGTCTCATCAACCAAAATAGAAAGGTCCCTAAGAGGTACTTTAAGAATAATTGTGCTGCAAAGCTAGAAGGCATAAACTCATGGATTCACACTTCTCATCTAAAGAAGGCTGAGCCTCCTGAATGAACTGACTTACTGAAAGATGATCTTTGACTTAAGTCAACACCAGGCCAAGAAAAAGACAACTAAGGTAGATAGTTCTTCCATAATACCAGTCCAGGCCTGTGTCTAGTAAATAATGCTTATACTTATCTACTAGTGACTATTATCATCATTGTTTTAGAAATCTTGTTAATTGTTATTATTTTGTATGATATAGAAAATTTCTTCCCCAGCTCTTTGGGAGGCTGAAGCAGGTGGATCACTTGAGCTCAAGAGCTGGAGACCAGCCTGGGCAACATGGCAAAACGCCATCTCTACAAGAATACAAAAATTAGCCAGGCATGGTGGCACATGCCTGTAGTCCCAGCTACTCCAGAGGCTAAAGTGGAATGGTTATTTGACCCCAGGAGACAGAGGTTGCAGTGAGCCAATATGGTGCCACTTTACGCCAATCTGGGCAATAGAAAAAGACTGTCTCAAAAAAAAGAAAAAAAAATATTCCATTGCCCATTCTAGTCTGTTGATATAATTTTTGTTTTATGACTTTAGTAGGTAGTTCTTATGGTGGTTCCTTTGTCTCAATGTGTAGAATGATATGATGGCACGTTGATTAAACTATTCCAAAGAATTGCTACTATAGGAAACCTATCTGATGGTTGGATCTGCACTTGATTCCTAGATTTGTTCATGACCAATATATGTCATTTGTAATACCTGTCACTAATTTTTCAGATGTTCCTAATGTCATTACATATTCAGACTAATCTCCCTTAAAGCTGACTTTTCAAGTCCAAATTACTCATGAAACTAATGCTTCTATATGTTGTCTAAAATTATCTGCTATCAAATCTACTAAGAAGGAATTTGTCCCTGGCCTTCTTCATTCTATTCCTTATTGAATTAAGAAATGGAGTGCTGAAAACAATGAATCTATGCTTTGTCAACTTTTTCCTCTCATTTCATATCATGTGAGCAGGTTCTTGCAAATATGCAAGAAAGGAAATCTCTGGTTGGACATAATGCTCTCTAGCCATCTTGTTAGTGAGGCCATTAATGAACATACCCTCAGAGGAATTGTTTGTGCTCTCGCAGGTTATGTATTTGCATGTGGTATCAAGACCGATTGGCTACTCAAGGTTGGGCAGGCAACGTTGCTGCCTCTATAGCTGTTAAATAGAGAGCTTATGCTTTTTAGGGCATTTTGTAGCTCCCTCATACTTACATAAAAATATAAAATAACTACTTTTCTCTCTCCATCACAGAGCTAAATAAGAGAATTATGTTAGGATATGATGATAACTTAGGTAAAAATATTTTTGAAATACTGATCCTAAGTGCTGAAATTTATATTAATAGAGATATGATTCAAAACCTATCAGCCACTATTGGTCAGACAGTTGAAGACACTGCAAAAGGCATTGCAGCTCAACAAAGATCTTTGAACTCCTTAGCTTAGGTGGTACTAGATAACAGATTTGCCTTAGACTATTGGCAGAAAAGGAAGAGTCTGTGTAATAGCACACACCACTTGTTGTGCCTATACTAACACCTCTGGAGAAGTAGAGACTTGATTGGAAAGAATAACCCAAAAGGCTAAATGGTTACAAGACATAAGAGAAACTGATTCTTTGAATGATTGGCCTAGTTGGCTACCCTTGGGGATGCTTTCTTCATTTTGTTCTGGTCCTCAAGTAGTTATTGTCATAATCATAAACATGGTTGTCATTTTTACAGTTATCAAATTACTTATGATTTGTGTTTCACCTTGCCTACAATTAGCAACTAAAATTAGGATAATGATTGATTAGAAAGTTGCCTTAATTGAAAATATGGTCATGTGGCCTGAATTGCACCCCATAAGTTACTTTGCTCCTGATGCCTTATAGTCCAGCCTTACCCCTTTTCCGTTTTATACATTAAACAATTCTCCCTCCCTAGGACATGACTCTAAGAATAAGTCTTCTTAGCAATGTGAGATTTAACTACTCTCTAATAAAATATTGCTTCTGTGATGCTCTATTCAAAAGATCTTGAAGAAAAGGGGAAATTGTGAAAAATAAAAAAGGATAGTCTGTTTACTCTGGTTGACTTTGAGACCAAGTCATGGAGCATTGCTTCTTAATTGCTGACCTTATGGTATACATTCATTTGCTTCTTTATTTTCTTGTACCTGGATCACAGATGATAACCTTGACTAAGATAGAATACCCTTTTTACTATTATATTCTTATTAGGGAATGTTAAATGCACTTCTCAAAAGAAACATTAAAAATAACCAATCAAAATGCTGTACCAATGCATGGACCGTCTTTGAAATATGTTGAAATCCCGTTAAGCTTCCCTAAACCTTGTTTATATAAATGACCCTCAAACTTCACTGTGGAGCACTGAGCCCATGTTTTAGAGTCTGTGTCTTTCCAAGTGGCCATTCTCGAATTTTGCACTTGAATAAACACAATGTTTAATGACGTCACCTGAAACTCATTAGTGAGGTTGACAGGTTCAGCAATTAATTATTTTATTATATCTATTTCTATTGTAGATGAGTACCATGTACATAATCTTCTTTCTGAATGAAATATTTAACGCTCAGCTTGACTAGATCTGTACATATGATACTTTTAATATGAAAATATAAAAGGTTATTTCCAATTTGATACAAAATTAGCAAAAAAAGATGGTAGAACAAACTAAACATTTAATATGTAATTATAATATGATACATATAATTATATACTTGTCAATCTAAGAAAAGACACCAGAGAAAAGTATCTACTAATATAATGAGTTTATTCAGGAGTAGGAAAAAAATGATTATAATGAAGTATAGCTTTGGCAATACATAGGTATACTTGAAGAGGATATGTAGCCAAACCAAGGCAGATTTCAGCCTTTGTCTGCAGTACCCGTAAACAATTTAAATATGTCATTCCAAAGCCTTGGTAATATAACCAAAATTTCCAATTTTATCTTGTTATAAAGAATGTACATTCTTATTGCTATAAAAGATAAGAATGCTCAAAAATAGTTTTTAAATTTTGGAGAGATCAAGTAGGAAGAAAAAGTAAATGTTTTCACCTTTGTTCACAAAAGTACAATTTACCTAATTGCTGTCAATTATAGATAGCCCAAGAGACAAATTTTTCTTAAATCTGGAAAATAAAACATTTAATTACTTGAACCAACAATATTTTAAACTCATAAAAACATTACCTTAATCAGTTATTTAATTTCATGTAATTAATTTTTGTTCTTCTTCATCTTAACAATTTTACGAATTAATAAATTTCTTCATTAGA
>NW_026652306.1:3499892-3618082 GCF_009828535.3 Hylobates moloch | reverse complement strand
AGAATCAGATTACAGATGCCTTTAAAAAATATTGAAACAATAACTGTGAGTGATGAAACTTAGACTAGCTGTGGTTAAAAATCGAAGGAGAGCTCATCGTAACTAACAATTACAAAGAAATGTAGTTATTTTTGTGGCAAACATCATAAAAACTAAAATTATTATTGATGACATAGATTTTAAAGAACTTTATATAATTTTGGAAACTTCATATGAATAATATACCCATACATTAACTGAAAGAAGATCTAGCATCACTTCTCACTTGACAAAGTTTCCCATATCTACCCAACATCTCAAAAAGCCTGATTTAGTTCAATATCTCTCTTTCATAAACCTTTGAGATGTTTTAGGACTCTCTGAAACATCCCAACATTGGTTTGAGGTAAAAAATATATATATGTGTGTGTGTATATATGTGTATATATATATATATAATTTAACATGGGAAAGCCTGCCAAAGATGTCAAAAGGTCTAAAACTCTTGATCAAAATGGGATCATAACAGGGGACTCTTTCAGTGCCCCTTGACAGCTGGAAATCGTGGCCATTGGTGCCTCTGCACAGGCTTCACTCAGCTCTAGGCTCACCACTGGGCTTGCTCCACCCACTCTGCCCAGCAGGCTGTGGTTGCTGCAAGATCCACACTCAGCCTGCAGCTGGGCTGGGCATGCTGTGATCTGCTTCCACCTTGCGTGCCAGAGTCTGGATGAGGTGGATGCGGCAGCACTCAAAAATTCAGAGATGCCAGCAACCACAGAGTTCCAAGGGGTGTTATGGCTCTCTCCCAGGAGTCCCGAGGTCTGAGTCCCCAGAAACTGTTACAGCTCTCTCGTCTTTCTGCCACCCGCAGTGCAGGAAACAGGTGGAGCGGGGGCATGTTACAGCTCATTTGTGTTACAGCTCATTTGTTCCCGCCACCCACAGTGCAGTGAACAGGGGTATGTGGTGCCCAGCAGCTTTTCCCCCCTTGCTCAGTGAGCTGGAGTGATGGTTATCATGTTACAGCTCTTTTCACCCCTGCCATTGGGTGGGTTCTGGGTTCTTTACCTGCGACCAGGAAGAATGATGTTATGCTGACACCAGAGAGTGAGCAAGGCAGGGAAGAATTTTATTGAGTAACAGAAAAGTTCTTGAAAACAACAGCAGACCTGAAGCGTGTAGCCCTCCATGTGAGAGGGGCTGAAAGCATGTAGCCCAATGTGTGGCTGAGTCCAGGGTTTTTATGGGCTCAGAATGGGGGATTGCATACTGATTGGTCCATGGGCAGGCCTGGAAAAAGCACCATTTGATTGGCCAAAAGGCATCGAGGAAGTTCTCACTCCAGTCAAAAACTGAGCTGGCAGCTCAGTTTTCAGGCTTTAAATTGTCTTTGGTTTGAAGGTCAGGTTTTACCAGGGACCCATCCCTGTCTGCCTAAGAATTTGTCTGCCTCCTGCTGCTATCAATCACATGGCATTGTGAAATAACAGTAATTATTATTACCCTCCAGCTCACTTAACCAGAGTGACAATCAAAAGACTTCAAAAATAATTTAAAAAGTTACATGGATGATAAAACAACAACAACAACAACAACAACAAAACTCTTTCAAAGCTCAGTTAATTAACAAATACAACTAACAAATACAACATTAAATACAGTAAATGATCTTATTAAAGTGTAAAATCTTTGTTTCTTAGGCTAGTTACCAATGAGGTAAAGAAAAAACTCCTGTAGCATGGTTGTTTCTACTTATGAAAAGCCTACTTAGATAACCTGAAAGTCGAACCTAATGGAAAGGTATTTGAATTCAATTAGATACAGGAAGAATGTTTGTCCAAGGTTGTGAGTATACATCATATTATAGAAGAATAATGTAAACACCTTGAGCAGGGAAATACATGGACCTTAGTAAAAGCATGGGAAATTTCCTGTTTACATGAACAAATTCAGACATATCACAGAAAGCCAAGAGTACATAATCAAGTGATACTGGAGGAAAACATTGCTCTAAACTGTAAGGCTGCAGTTCAGAAGATTGAAAATTTAGAGAAACAGATTTCAGAATTAAGCTAAACCTCTTGAAGTTTTCTTGGTGTGTTTTTTTTTTCCCCAAGGATAGACCAACATTCTAAAAAACTCTTATTGCTCCAAACAAAAATAAACAGACTCTAGTCCTGTACCAGTTCATCCCTGACACCAATGCCCAATTATTAGAAAAACATATTAACAATTCCCTACATCCAGCAGCCAAACCACAAATAAGACCCAACCTTCATAAACTCTCCACAACTGGCTTAGACCTGTCATTCTCTTAAACCCCTAGTCTTTGTCCTATATTTCCCCCTTTTTTAATACTGGAAAAATCAATTATTTTACCTTAGGACAAAAATTCACTTTTTAATTATTTTCTCTTATCATTGAGACAATAGAAAATTATTCTTATATAAAATTACTATTTTTGTACATTTTACATACAAAATTACATATGTTAATCAGAAAATTTAGCAACTGTAATTTTTAGTGAAAACCTAGGAAGTAAAGTAATTTTGAACTGTTATCTCACATCTCATAAATATATCATTTATAACCTCTAAAAAGCATATTTTATAGAATATTTTAATGTAGAATAAGACATATTTACTAATATTAATATATTGAAATTTATAACAAACTTATGTTCACCAATTTTTTTGTATTTTATTTAGAAATGATTATTTGACATTGCGTGACTGTATCACTATTTCATGTACCCCATAAATATGTACACCTACTATGTACTCACAAAAAAAATTTAAAAACCCAAAAGATTCAGACATTAAATATCTATTACTTAATTTAAATATTTTATATTACATAAAATGTTAATTTATAAATGAATACCCTATTTAAGTTAACCTAATTTATTTATTTTTAACAATTATACCTAGATTAGTTATAAAACTGAGATATTAAACTGAGTTTGTCATAATTTCAATTTTTTTGTCAAACAAAAACTCTAAAAGTTAAATAATCTTGCTTTATATGCATTGTACTCTCATCTGTACATTTGCTTTTAGGTCAAACTCATACTTTTAAGATCCTAAAATATTTATCAAAGACAAAAATAAACAGTTTAGCCAGCAAACCAAGGCAAAAAAAAAAAGTACCCTAACAATTCCGATAACATCTTAATTTTTATCTTATCAACAAATTTAAAACCAGCTTATTCATCAAAGATTTGCATAAGTCATTATGAACAAAAAGGCATTTGCGTTAATAACTCACTATATTTTTTATAAATAGCTTAATTCAAGTGCTTAACATTTTTCCTTTCAGTCAGTGGAGCTCTTTTATATATTTGGGTAGAAAAATATCACATACCTATAAGCATATAGACAAAAAAATACAGATGAACAAAAACAAACACTTTACAGACAGGCCTTACAATTTTTATTTTAAAAGATTAGTTGTGAATAAAACATAGTATTAATAATATAACTTCGTTAGGTTATATGAAGACAGTTGGATCCAAATTATATTTTTAACAAAGCAGTCAAGGCTAGACTTTAATATTTTTTAGTTATCCCAGTACGTAATCTTGTAAGACTTATATAAGACTGTGCACCAAATTTTGGGTAAAGTAGTAAGAGTTAGTTACCAAAATAATGGACAAATAATAGTTAACTGTGAAAATATGACAAAATTACGTAAGGCAGCTTAAAAGATAACAATTATTCTAATTATTCTAAATTATTAGAATAAATATAATTATTCTAATTATCTTTATCTTAATTTTTTTATCCTTGAAGATTAATTGTGTTGCCTTTTCTTCAAGCATAAGGAGAGAGGGTGCCTATTACATGACAATTTCGTCTTCTGCTTTTAAGAAACAGTGCAAACATCAGAATGAATATTTTTGTACCTGCTATTTTTCAAGTATCTTTACTTAAATAGTCAATATGCCAGAAGAGCTGAGGAATTTTGGACAAAGAGAGTTTAGCTCACAAAAGAATAAAGAGAAAGAGGCATAGGAAAGGGAAGGAAGACTGAAAAAGAGGGTCTCAGCCAGCTTTGAGACAATATCTTTCATGGAGGCAATTTTTGAATCTTGAATGCATTTAGAAGCTCCAAAGTTCCAATTGAAGTATGCCTTTCACTCCAATTTGTTAATTTTAGAACCATGATACTTTAATTCAGCCCTAAGAGAGACAAGTTTGGGAAACTAACAGACTGTCAAGAGGACCCATTGAATATCTAAAGTAGTTTAGGTGTACTTTGCCCATTGATTTAAAAAGGTGCACAGGAAAGGACCATAATTTTTACATATATAGCTGACCAAGATCTCAGAAGGGGAACTTTTGTTGCATGCATTGAAATTTGGGGATTCCATTCTTACTGATAAATGTTAAAACACAGAGAAGAAAAGCCTACCAACAATCAAAAGTATAAACATAAACAAACAACTCAGAATAAAACTGAAACCAGAAGAGTACTCACGAAGGCCAGAAAGAGAAACTGTCTTAGTACCAGAAAGGGATTGCCAGAAAAGACAAAAAATGTAAAAATCTTTATTGTCCCAGAAGGAATGCAAGGTTTTTTATTAAGTTAATGTTAATCAAACTAGATCCAAAATGAAGTCCTCAGGGAGCTGCTATCAAACGGAGCCCACTGGACCTGAGAGAAGGCTTACCTGGAGAGAAAAAGGTGACGTGAGGAAGTGAAAAGTACAAAGTACTCAGTTGTGGGTACTTCAGTCGATTCCAAAAGTCACTGATTCCCTCAAAATTTCATCTTGCTTCAGGGCCACTTCTGACACCAGATTATATCAACCTAAAACAAAAACCAAATCCAAAAAAAAGGACATCACAGAAAAATATGTCAGAATATGATGAGTTTATTTGGGAGTGTACAAAAAAGATTTTAATCTGGAAGCATAGCCATCACAAGTCATCGGTGCATTCAAATAAGGGAGGATAAAGAGCAGCTTTTAGTGGCAAAGAAAGTAGTTCCTGTAAGCTGCTTGGAATAGAGCTCTTTGGTTCTGGAGGCTCAAAGATAAAATTGGCATCAGTCCATTGGTGGAGATGCCTTTACTGGGCAAGTGTTCTTTCCAGAGCATCTTACTTGAATTGCTGCAGTACTAAAGAAGAAACTCCTTCTAGGGTCATTTTAGAGAGTTCTTGAGACAATCCTTATCTTACATATGCAAGCATGAGCTGCCCTCCTCCATGCTTTCCTAGTTCTAATTTGATTAGGGCCAATAAGAATGACTTTATCATGGTATCTACAACTTTCACATACTATGTGTATTGTATATATTAAATATGTGGTATTATATATCTTGATATATTCCCTATACACATATATACACACATATGCTATATATAATATACTGTATATTATATATTTAACTTTCTAATGAGTATTTCTCTGCTTACATATGTGCATATGTGTTCAATTATATACTCTACATATTAATATATAATACATAACTGTAATATTCTATATAGTCAATTTAACACATTTTGTAATACATTTGTCTGCTTGTATGTTTGCATGATTAATAATATTGGCAAATATTCCAAATACATAACCTGAAATTGAAAATAAATGATTTCTTTCAAATTATTAAAACCCTTGAACAAAAATGCAAAATCTACCCAGGCATTCATGGAATGCTTTAAAATCCAGAGAAAATGAAATAAGGATTAAACTTGAACTATTCTGCAGAGGATATGGATTTATTATGTGAATAGTTTCAATTCAAGCAAAACATTAAATGATAGTGACAAACTCAGCCTGGAGCATATTTATCATCAATTTCTTTTCTTGGTAGTAGCATTAAGGAAGCATTAAGAAAAGGATAAAGTACATTTAATGCTGTAGGAAGAAAAAGTTAATGATCCTAAAAGATGATCATGGCTGCTTGTCCTTGAATATTTAAAATAATTTTTCTTACCTGGAAAGTTACAAAAATGCTTTTAAAATGTTATTGGATTTCATATGAGATGTAAATCCTTTAACTTCCCAAGAGCATTAAGTGGGCAAACTCACAAACCAGATTTGACTTTCATTGTCCTGCCTGCTTTTATGACTGACATCTATTACTTGTTTTTAGAGTTTATAAGATCAGTGCTGAAGGAGGCATTTATTTCTTCTGAAGACTATTGCCTGCATTGGTAGTAACAAGTATCAGAGCCCTGCTTATGACCTCAAGATCCGAACCACTTTGTTTTCCCTTTGAACCAATTTAGACTGAGAAGCAGAATTTGCATGCTTTCCCACTCAATGATTTTTTTAGAACATAAGTTGCTTTATTAAAAGTAATAAGCATAATTTGAAAAAATATCTATTATTTTACACTTAATAACATTTACTACTTATTAATGATACATGATTGAGGACAAAATTTAATTAATATAAACTCAAAGATACTTGATTTATTATATACTCTTTTTCAAATACTATTAATATTATTTCCAACACTATCTTCCCAATTTTAAGAAAGAAGCAACTAGTCTTGACTGCTTATCCTGCCTGGCCTTTCATGTCTCTCTTTTGATAGGAAAACTAATCCTCAAGTTAAAACTGAAAAGGGGGAAATTGGTGTTTTATTATCCCTTGAATTAATCCTAGTCCTATTGCACACAGGACATGTCAAGTTCTATGGATTCCGAACAATCTGCATTTCTAAATCCTACATTTCATAAGATAAAAGAGATGGTATTTCTAAAAGCTTTAAATACTGAAATAAACTACTTTCTTGTTTATTTTTTTATTTGCCTTTCTTTTCCATTTGGCTATTTTTTACTCTTTTCCCTCCCTTCCTCCTCTCTTTCTCTTTTCCTTCCCTTCCTTCTTTCCTTTTTTCCTTCTGTATCAAAGCCAATTAATCCTTTTTTGTTTTTTATAAAACCGACCCCAAGGTTATCTAATCAGAATTTTGACTGTTACATAAAATTTCATTTTATTATACATACACATATTATCTCTTTATTTGGGGAGTTCAGTCTTACTTTAAGCAGAATTTCTTTGCACACTGCTTTATTTTATTTAATTTTACTTTATTTTAAGACGTGGTCTCACTTTGTCATCCAGGCTGGAATGTGGTGGTATGATCATGGCTCACTGCAGCCTCGACCTCCTTAACTGAAACAATTCTCCTACCTCAGCCTCCCAAGTAGCTGGGACTACAGGTGTGTGCTACCACACCTGTCTAATTTTTGTATTTTTTGTAGAGATGAGGGTTTTGCCATTTTGCCCAGGCTGGTCTGAACTCCTGAGCTCAAGCAATCCGTCCAGCTTGACCTCCCAAAGTACTGGGATTACAGGCATGAGTCACTGTGCCAGGCCTTGCACAATGTTTTATTATTGTAAGAAAACCATCCTTTAGCCATTAAAAATTGTCTGTGAGTTTTTCTTTAACAGTTTGCTGAATATCCCGTCAAAACTCTAGCTGGAGGGAGCTCAACTTTATTACCCCAGAAGTATACTTCATGAGTATCTAATTATCATGTAGACCTTACATTGTACTTAAAACTTATTTAATGAGAAACTTTATTATGGTATCTTTTTATCTACTAAATTTCCTACCTTATTTTTGGGTAAAATAGGCCATCATTATTTCCAAAAACTACAGCTAATTAGAATGTAAATATGTGTTCATTTAAACTGAGCTAATACAGCATATATGTTTTAAAATGATTGATTCTTCTTAAATGAATAAAATTATCTTTAAATTATTTCTAAATTATTGACTCTGACTTCAGAGAATTCTGCTAGTCGTTTGGACATAATTACAAAGCTAAAAATTATCTTTCTTTCTCCCTCCCTCCCTCTTTCTCTCTCGCTGTCTCTCTCTCTCTCTCTTTCTCTGTCTCTCTCTCACACACACACACACACACACACATGCACACACATTCTTGTCTCCCTCTCTCCAAGGGGTTTAAATGTCTGAAAGTTGCACTCTCTTGCAAAAATTTTATAATTACAAATAAAACTCTAGCTAGTAATTACGGGTTTTTCTTTCACAAAACTCTCTCCTCTTTTAAAAATACTATTTTTTAGTATTATTTCTGGTAGGAGGAAATACGTACTTAATTTATTCTTCTGATCCCGAGAACCTCAACAGATGAACAGTTTAAAGAATCATAGTTTGTTAATGTCTTTCTAAAATAACTTGTCTGCTGTTAATAGTGCCATTTTTCTGAGATCTACTCTTAACTTTTATGCTCCACATAATTTTGGCTTCAGTGTCTATGTTCTGCGAGCTATGCTTCCTGCCACTGTTGATAGGGGTTAGGTCTCAGAGAACTTGCTTTCCCAGGAACTGCTCTGTCTAAAACACAGTAAGTCATCAAAAACATTTTCTGAACAAATAAATGAGTGGACAATATGGGCTGGTTCATTTTAAGATTCAAATAACACCTCTTCCACATTAAGGAGATGTTACCCTTAAGGGAACTAGAGGGGGTTGGGTGAGATGAACAGGATTTTGCAGAATGAGTTCATTTTTTAATTTGTGTAATGTGATGACCATATTTACCTTATTGGTCCTTCAAAGTTCCACCATTTGGAATCAGCTGTTCTTTGGAATTTTCCTTCTTAACATAATTGGAGTCATTCCTGTATTAAAACACTCATAGACACAATAAATTGCATACCTAGTACACCTGGTGGAAAGTTGCCCACCAGCATTCTGCTCCCCCGTGCTTCATGAGAAAGTAACCGTCACTACCCCAACTGACCCCCTTTGTGGAACTTGGCCTTCAGCTAATATTTCTGCATTCTGATGGATAGGACTAACCATCCTTCCTTTTACTATTTATAAGCAATTTGAATGAGAGGAGAAAAACTGTTGAGACATAGTAATTATGTTGAATTACATAGTTGTACTCAACAGAACTAATTATAGTTCAATTACATTTAATGTTCAAATAGAATTATCATTTTATTATTTCAATAAATATTAGTTGAAATGTAAATATGAGGTTATTTTAGATTAAAATAGATTAGTTGTTACTTTTCAGAAATCAAATGTGACTAAAAGTCATGCAGATTCCAGTATAATTCTGCCTTCTGAGAGTTAGTAATTGCTATATTTGGATTTCAAAAAATTTGATAAAAAGTTACTATGCGGAAAGGGACTGACTTGAATTGTGAGGTATCTACACAATGGATATGTATGGATAAACCTGTATTACACACACTTGAGATTTCCAAGTTCACTCAGCCTGAAATAAAAAGTGGTCCTAAAATAATAGTATTAAAAAGCTGCAGCTGGGAGTGGTGGCTCACGCCTGTGGTCCCAGCTACTCAGGAGGCTGAGGCAGGAGAATGGCATGAACACGGGAGGCAGAGCTTGCAGTGAGCCGAGATCGCGCCACTGCACTCCAGCCTGGGCAACAGAGTGAGACTTCTTCAAAAATAAATAAATAAATAAATATAAAATAAATAAAATAAAAAGCTGCCTGCAGTAAAATGTGGTCTGGTTCTCAACCAGTCCCCCCAAAATTAAAAGCTATTAAACTGAACAAACTATATGAGGCAAAAGTTTTCAGGCACATGAGAAGGGGAACTTTCACACCGTGAACCCTAAATTTGCCTCTGATTTCTACCCATGAATAATCTCCTGGCTGTGGCATAGAGAGGTATCCCATGGAAGTTTTGCTATGCAAACGGGGCAGAGTGCAGAACGGGGCTGCTGATGCAATCTCCAGAACATGACACTGAAAAGCTGTTGTCAAACATGCGCCTAACTTATGTGAACATCTTCAGTCATAGAAAGCTCATATCATCTTTGGACAACTCTGATTATTACTAGGGAATTGAAATCTATATCTTTGTTATGATAGCTGCTCTTCATCATCTTAACGCCTGCCAGTTGTCTAAACATCATGGTGGCTGGTGCAGATATCCCTTAGACATTGACTCTTCTAATTAGCTCATCATCCATCTGCTTCTGTCATCTCTAATGCTATTTCCTCACTATGTAAAAATATTTTTTGGCTGACCAATTGGTTCTTTATTTTTTCTTTTCTTCACCCAATCCTCTATCAAAATTTAAATGTCATTCCTTTCTATTATTCTTACTACAGTATTTTAATTTGTTTCCTTCCTAATTATAAATCCTTCTGTCTTGAATGTAGGATTAAGCATAATTTTCTATTTCATAGTGAAAAGTGTTATAACAAATGAAATGAAACAATGTTTCTGAAAGTTTTTTTGATACGCTAGATGTTATTTGTAAGTATTTAAAATTTTATTTTCCCTTTTTTTCCCATTCTCAAAATGTTTTTTAATAACTATGTCACTAGAACTCTGAGGGATTCCAAGGGAACAATAATGAACAATAATAGGGTCTTTGACATTATAAAACTTACAGTTTCATGGTAACAGTAGACATTAAACAGATAATTACACAATTGATTAATTACAATGTGATAACTAATGAGATGGGCACAATATAGAGAGACAGTCTATTCTGAAGGGTCACAATGGACGTTACATCACATATATATTTACAAAATAAAGCCTTCACAACTTATATAAATTATTGCAAAAGTTATCATAGAAAGAAATGTTGGTATCCAGTTGCATTAAATGAAGTTAATGACAAGTGCAGTTTTATTTTATTTTTATCTTTTGTTTTTTTCTAACTAATGATAGACTTAACCAAGTAATCATGATTAATATATCCATTAAAGTTTCTGTTTTTTATTGGGGTAATAGTGAGTAGTAAATAGTAAGTAATGAACATTATCTTTTTAGATCGATAATAGCAGTAGTAGAAAGAAATAGATTAATGTATGTGCTGGTATTAGCCAAGCTTTCTCTTGGTCTTATTCTTTCTCTCTTTGCTTCCCACCCTCCCCCTCTCTCTCTCCCTCTTTCTCCTTATATCTTTGTAATTTTATTTAATTCAAATGATGACATAATATGTAAGTAGCATCATTTTCCCCATTCTTCAAACAGGCAAACTTAGACTTTTGAGACTTTAAGAAATTTACTCAGGACAACCAAATCCATAAGTGGCTTAGGACAAAACTCAAATGCAATTATCTCTATTCAAAGGTGTATACACTGATCTGGTGAGTCGTGGTTTCACAGACCTTTATTAAATGCTTACCTTGAACTAGGGACTACTTTAAGCAAGAGGGAAATAAAGATGAATTTGATATGAGCCTTGATGGCAATGTAATGTCATAGAAGTAAAGGAGTGTAACCACTTCCTAAAAGAGAAGAGTAGCATTGCCTAATTACCTGGAGTTAGAAAGTTCAAAAGCCTTCACAGAAGAGACACTCTTAATCTCAATCATGAAGAAAAGTCAGAGTTTGCCCTCTAGAAAATAGCTGCATGTGCAAGATACTGTACAAAGGAGGAGTAATGAATACTATAAACTAGAAAAAGATAACTCACCAGAAACCAGTATAATTGAGGAATCATAAGAAGCCATATGCAACTCAATTATAGAATACATTATTAGAACATTTTCTGGAAAAAATAATACAGGAAGCCAGAGAGCAGTGCTTGAAAGTAATGATGGAGTTGTAAGTAATTCAATTTAATTTAATTTAATTACTTGTTGATTCTCAATATGGGGATTAATTGTATATATTCTTAATTTTGTTTTAAATATTAAAGAAGTCTGCAGCTTTAATTTCTTTCTTAATATGCAATTTATCTAAACCTCAATTTGGAAAATTTCCTCAGTTAAGTAGAAATGTACATCTGTTTTGAGGAAAGAGAAATAGATGGCACAAAGTAATCGATTACACAAATTGAGGTTTCAGGTTTGCTTTTTCTGTCTATTTGTTTATTAAATGGCTTTGAAAGAATTTGTTTGACATGAAATCAAAAGAGGTTTGTAGGAATTGTATTATCTCTCTTCATGACAGTGCATAATGAGCTACTGAATGAAGGATTAGCTATCTCTGCCATTTGAATAGTCAAAGAGAATTTGTGTTTATTTCACTGTCAGCAGAACACAGCAACTTAGATATTCTCTGCATATTTTGACATTCCAAAATTTTTTTCCATATATGACCTCTAAAAGTTATATCACAAACCAATATTACTTGTTCTTCTAATTTAGAACCACTAGATTCTATTAAAGAACATTTGTATGTATACCAAAAACCTGTTTGAGCAACTGCAATCATTATTTGCTTCTACCTGTGCCCACGTCCATACTGACCTAAACCATCAACCTTTGTTAATGGGCCAATTATTTCCAATGGGGACATTATCTCCCTGTTTATAAAGACTGAAACAACAGGAATGAATAAAAGCTACATGGTAAAGGGGAGATTAAAACTACATGTTAGTATGGACTGAATTTTGTGTCTTCCAGAATTCCTATATTGAAACCCTAACTCCAAATATGACTGCATATTGGAGGTGGGGCCCTTAAGTAGGTAACTGAGGTTTAATGGGGTTGTAGGAGTGGAGCCCTAATTCGATAGGACTAGAGTCCACTGTTTATATAAGAAGAAGCGATGCCAGGGATCTCTGTTTCTCTCCCTGTGCTAACAGAGGAAAGGCTATGTGAGCACAAAGTGAGAAAGTTGTATGCAAACTAGAAAAGGATAACTCACCAGAAACCAACCCTATTGGCACCGCTTGGACTTCCAGCGTCCACAATTGCAAGAAAATAAATTTCTAATGTTTAAGCCACAGTGGCATTCTTGTGGTAGCCCTAGAAGAAAATACAAATTGCAATTAGCCATTTTTGAAGATACAGGAATGAGTAAAACAGCCCCATACATTTGAAGGTCTCCAATGAAGTGGACTTCTAGGTTGGCAGCCCTGTGTGGATGGGCTTTACCATACACAGAATCTGTAAAGTGGGTTTAACTCTATAGAACTAGCCGTTGTGTAGCTAGGATAAAACCTAGTGTTGTTCTACTCCAGACTGAGCATCAGTGCTTACTCTCTAAATCACCTCACTATTAACCTCTTGCCAATGAATCACCAGAAAACAAGTCCTAGGTGCAACTTACACAATTATTTCCCTATTCAAGTTGCCAAGAATTTGGAATAATGAAGTGACTTACTTTTATAACATTAAAACAAAATTACACATAAGTCATCAATGTCTATACTTATCAGCTAGCAGATTATTTAGAGTAAATTATTTAGAAAAAGTCAAGTCCTTGTATTGCTCCTTTTAGCATTTTGTCTTTGAAAAAGTGACTTTCTAATGGCCAATTTATTTATCAATATGTTCAGAAATAATAACAATTACTGCCTGGATTTTGTGGTGATTAAATGAGAAAATTGCATAAAGCAACTAGCATAGTGTCTGATACATAAAGAAAGCTTCATCTATGCTTGATACAAATCATTATAGGATATAAATTTACAGCAATATACATCTTGGTGTATGTAGAGACATATTACATTTTCTTCCATTATGGTGATACTTCCTGTAGTTTTATGTCTGTGTTATTTTCATAAGAAGAATTTAAGTCAAATATTTGAATGTGGTATTGAGTAAAGCATTACTCTGAAAAATAAATAACAGGAATATTTTTAAAAAAGAAAAACACTGAAATCCTAAGGAGTATTTACATGTTTTAAATGTGCTATTCAAGAAAATCATAGCATGAAATCTTATCTTGCCAAATCCCATAAACAATAAGAGCCAGTTCATGGCTTAATAGTATTCAATATAATTATTTTCATATTACATTAAAATCTAGGCTCAATTGAATATTATGGCAAATTAAAATTATAAACAAATAATTCTATCAGTGTGACATTGATGAATTTCCCCCCTGCAGCTATTAATAATTATAGCCATAAGAAACTTAAAATATTGAATATTTTATCTCATTTTGCTCTTAGATTAAATTTGTGAAGGCAGTTAATATTTCCATTTTAAAAAGAAGAGATTTACATCTAAGAAAATTCAAGTCTTTTGCCCAAGTTTGCTATTCAGTGGCAAGGTTGTAAGGAAAATCCAGGACTATCTAAATTTCAAAGTATGTATTCTTTTTATTGCTGCTATAAATTTAGATTTGTCAAAGTGCATATCATACATCTTTTTTAAACACGTGTTTGAAAAATTGTTTTAATTCCATTGACATTGATTATCTGTAAATAGTTTTAATTGATAACATGTCCGGTAAGCAGGCCAAGTATTGTGACATTAGCTTTTTAGGATAGTGACTAAAAAATTCTAGTATATAAAATATAATATTGTTTGTAATACATGTGTATTTCAAAATATAAAATAAATTATAACTGATAAATCTTATTTTTTAAAACAATAGGATTAAATAGTAGGATTCGTTTCTGAAGCTCAGACAAAGCTAATTTTTCTAACATGTGGAATTACATGTTACACCCAAGTATAATACAAGTGAACTTTAGAACACCATAACTATAAAGAAAACTGAGTCATTAAATTGCCAAAAATAGAAAAAGCATTTTATAGCAGAAATTGTCTTCTGTTCAGATAATTGTTTAAATATAAGGTCAAGTATTCCAGGTTTTTTACAAACGCAGATAATTAAGGTGAGTGATGCTAACACCATTAGACTTGGTTCTTTGGTGATTAGAAATTAAAAGTATTCCAAGACACTCTCTTGTTCCAGTTGATGGAAGAACATGCAAAAGGTGAATAAAATGTATTATTTTACCTAGTTTACATATGATTAACCTTTAATGGAGAAGACACTGGCTCAAATATTGCTTTCAAATTAACATGCTTTCACTTTTAAATCAAAGGAATTTCTTTGCTAGTAATATGAATGGAATATACATTTCAAATAAAATAATTTCCTCGGTGGCATTTAAACCACAGACTTTAACAAAGATAGATCCTAAAAGTGTATAAAAATGAATGAAAACATGTGAAACCATAAATTAGATGAACAATTTCAGGATTTGAACAAGGTTGCTAGATAAAATACAGGACACTCAGTTAAATTTGAAGAATTTTTTAGTAAAAGTATGGGCTGAATTGTGCTCCCTCCTCCACCCTTCACCACCATCATACATTGATGTCCTAAGCCCTAGGACCTCAAAGAATGGGATTGTATTTGGAGACAGGGCCCTTTAAGTGGTAATTACATTGAAATGAGATCACTGGGGTAAGCCTTTATCCAATATGACTGGTGTTCTTATAAAAGAGGACATTTGAACAGAGGCATGTACAAAGGAGAAGATTGGGTAAAAACACGAGAAGACAGCTGTCTCCAAGCCAAGAAGAAAAGCTGTCCAAAGGAACCAACCCTGCTGTCACTTTTACTTTGGACATCTAGCCTCCAGACTGTGAGTGAGGTTTTGATTGTTTAAGCCACCCAGTCTGTGGTACTTTTTGTCTGGCAGCTCCAACAAAGAAAAACAGTATCTTTTATTTGCTAAATTTGTCACTCCTAATGACAAAAAGTTGTAATCAAATATAGTGAAGACAATATGGAATTGCAAAGGACTAGGTAAGCACATTAGTTTTTAATTTATTAAAAAAAATAAATTATTTTGTTTTTAATTTATTATCACTAACATTAATATTAGTCCTTTTAGTCCATTCTCTAGATCCTAATCATCCTTTCATGAAAAGAAGAATTCAGTGTTTTATATTTAGTTATCTTTTGTACTTAAAATTACTTTAAAAAATTCTGGCCGGGTGTGGTGTCTCATACCTGTAATCCCAGCACTTTGGGAGGCCAATGCAGAAGGATCATGAGGTCAGGAGTTCGAGAGGAGCCTGGCCAACATGGTGAAACCAGGTTTCTACAAAAAATACAAAAATTAGCCAGGTGTGGTAGCACATGCTTGTAATCCCAGCTACTTGGGAGGCTGAGGCAGGAGAATTACTTGAACCTGGGAGGTGGAGGTTGCAGTGAGCTGAGATCGCACCACTGTACTCCAGCCTGGACAACAGAGCAAGACTCAGGCTCAGAGAAAAAAAAAAAAAAAAAAAAAGAATTCCATGGAAAAAACTCAACTGACTTTTCTGTGTTCAATATTTAAATAAATATAGCCCATATGCTCTGGATATAAAATATAATCTTTTAGAACATTTTCACCCTCAGAGTTCTATGATTTTATGATATTGACATGAAGAAGGAAAAAAATTAACACAGTTTATTCATTTATTTATCACATTGTTTCTTATTGCTTTTTAAATCATTTTTTGATGCTTATAATAGTAGACCATATTTGCTGAAGAAAACTTGAAAGTAGAGGATAGAAGAAAATAGAATATAAAAATTATTTTTAATTTCACTACCCCAAGATAACCATTTTTCTTTTTCTGTTATTTATTTATTCTTAGAAAAAAAAGGTGGGGGGATACATGTGCAGAACGTGCAGGTTTGTTACCTAGGTATACGTGTGCCATGGTGGTTTGCTGCACCTACTGACCAGTCCTCTAAGTTCCCTTTTCTCACCCTCCAACCCTCAAGAGGCCCTGGTGTGTTTTGTTCTCCTCTCTGTGTACATGTGTTCTCATTGTTCAACTCCCACTTATGAGGGAGAACATGCAGCGTTTGGTCTTCTGTTCCTGTGTTAGTTTGCTGAGAATTATGGCTTCCAGCTTTTTTCATGTCCCTGCAAAGGACATAATCTCATTCCTTTTTATGGCTGCATAGTGTTCCATGGTGTATATGTACCACATTTTCCTTATCTAGTCTATCACTGATGAGCATTTGAATTGGTTCCATGTCTTTGATGTTGTAACTAGTGCTGCAATAAACATATGTGTGCATGTGTCTTTAGAGTAGAATGATTTATATTCCTTTTGGTATATACCCAGTAATGGGATTGCGGGTCAAATGGTATTTCTAGTTCTAGATCCTTGAGGGATCACCATACTGTCTTCCACAGTGGCTTAACTAATTTACATTTCCACCAATGTTGCAAAAGCATTCCTATTTCTCCACAGCCTCGCCAGCATCTGTTATTTCCTGATTTTTTTAATAATCCTCATTCTGACTGGTGTGAGATGGTATCTCATTGTGGTTTTGATTTGCATTTCTCTGATGATCAGTGATGTTGAACTTTTTTTCCTATGCTTCTTGGCCGCGTAAATGTCTTATTTTGAGAAGGGTCTGTTCATACCCTTTCCTCACCTTTCAATGGGGTTATTTGATTTTTTTTCTTGGGAATTTAAGTTCCTGTAAATTCTGGATATTAGACCTTTGTCAGATGACATGAAAGGTGGGGAAAGGATGCATCAAGGAGATACTTGTGCCCAGGCCATGTTTTGTGGCAGGGCTGAACTGTTGCCCAGGAAGAAGGTAGACATCAATGAAAGGGCCCATGCCAGCAGAGGTGATGCTTGTTTGTGCCATGGCTGTGGTCTGGTGTCCTCTGGCACTAGGAACAGCCTCAGAGCTCAAGAGTACACAACTAAATTGGAAGAAAGGCCTGGCACTGAATCATATTTTGAAATGGGGATTACTGGAGACCTTCCTGTTTGTACAGCTTGCCTTGCTCCACAACTATAAGCGAAGAACAAATGTGTCAACCACCGGAAAGTCAGGCTCCACATGGAGTAACAGCTGAGTGGTGGGAAGGAAGGAGACCCCTTTATTCATTGCAGCATCTCCAGACATAACATAATGCATGTAGCCAATGGTACTCAATAAATGTAGCATTAAATGAACTACTATATACACCTGACCCCAGAGCACCTTCTCTCCCTAGTAAATTGTGTTTCTAAAGTCACAATTTGTATTTTGCCCAAGTTAAAATAAATATTTCAGTTGTCACTCAGAAGTAACTTATGGTATATTTTTAGCAGTTATTACCTAGGCATGGACAAATTTAACCATATGAAGTTAATGTCAACCTACACAGCCATCAACTGCATTGAATTTTTTGCATTGATATCACCACATATGCATTTCCACTTAAATTAACATAACCCAAAATTGCTTTAAGTGTTTTAAAAGATAGCACCCCATGGTGCAGTATTGAAAGAATTATAGGCCTGAAGAAGATTGCCATCAATCAGGCAAAGCAACTAAAGGCAGCAGACATTTCAAAATCATTCAAAATAGAGCGCAGAAATGTCATGGCTAGAAGGCCATGTTAGTATGTCTGGCAGAAGCATAATTGAAATACTGAATATTTGTAAAAAGCTTCTGGCTGACTCTTATGCAGCTGCTTAACTTTTAACAATGCATAGTTCAATTAGTGGAATAAAAAGAGAAAATGTAGACAAACCCTAGAATTACTCATGTTCTTTTAAAATAGGCTGGAAATTTTAAAGAAACCAAAGAATTCAAGGTCCTGAACATGGTATAGGAAATAAAACGGGTCACTCTGAAGCCTAAAGTAATTTAGAAGACTCTTCAAACTTGAGAGTTTGAATACAACATAGATTTGGTTTTATCGCGATACTAAAGAAAGAAGTTTTATGTAATAGTGGGAAAAGATATTGTTATCTGGGCAATTTTAGATTATGTTAGGTATGGAAAGTATAATGTTTCCATTGTTATTAGCAATTATTTGTACAAAATAAAAATATCATTAAAAAAATACTGTGTTCTGGCCAGCATGATGGTTCACACCTATAATCCCAGCACCTTGGGATGCCAAGGTGGGAGGACTGCTTGAGCTCAGGAGTTCAAGACCAGCCTGGGCAACATAGCAGGACCTTGTCTCAACCAAAAATACCAAAATTAGCCGGGCATGGTGGATTGCACCTGTAGTCCCCACTACTAGGTAAGCTGAGGTGGGGAGATGGCTTGAGTCTCAGAGGTCGAGGTTGCTGTAAGCCATGATCACACTACTGCACTCCAGCCTGGGGTCAGAGCAAAACTCTGTCTCAAAAAAAGGAAAAAAGAAAGAGAGAAAGAGAAGGAAGGAAGGAAGGAAGGAAGGAAGGAAGGAAGGAAGGAAGGAAGGAAGGAAAGAAAGAAAAAGGTGTTTCTAGGAAACCTAGGATTCAAAGAATAGTAATTCTGGGGTTCGCTATATCTAATGCTAAATACCTGTGTGATCTGAGGCAAGAGATTTTGTTTCTCTGACTCTCTGTTTCTTTCTAGATGGCTTACTTCACAGATATATGTAGAGCAAATGAATGAAATTAGTGAACTCTAAAGTACTGAACATAGAACACAATTAGAAAAGAGCCTCTGAGTATGTACTTAATAAATATTTCCAGTTACTAACATTATGATAGTAGCTAGAAAGCAGTGTCATATTCTGATGGATACTTATCTATTAATGTAATCTAAACTCTATTAATAAAAATATTTTCTATGGGACTTAAAGTGATTTTCTTTTTATATTAAAAAATGTAGTTTGTAAACCTTTCTTTACTTTTCCTTAAATGACACTTTGGCTAGATGGCTTATTTTCCATTTTATACTGCTTTTCTCATTTTATATATTTCAAATATTTCCATATTCTCATATTCATTAAAAATATGATTATAAAGACTGTTTAGTACTAAAGTGCATGGATGTCCAATAACATGAATAAATATAGTCTTATCATTGGACATTTATATCACTTTTAATTTTAGCTCTTGTTTATAGAGCTACAATGAATATGGGTACACATGAATTTGTGTGTGTCTATTTATTTATTTATTTTTTTGAGACAGAATTTTGTTCTTGTTGCTCAGACTGGAGTGCAATGGTGTGATCTCGGCTCACCGTCACTTCCACCTCCCAGGTTCAAGCAATTCTCCGGCCTCAGCCTCCCGTATAGCTGGGATTACAGGCATGCGCCACCACACCCGGCTAATTTTGTATTTTTACTAGAGATGGTGTTTCTCCATGTTGGTCAAGCTGATTTCAAACTCCCGACCTCAGGTGATCTGCCTGCCTCGGCCTCCCAACCTGCTGGGATTACAGGTGTGAGCCACCACTCCCTGCCATGTGTGTCTGTTTTATTCCTCAAGAAAATTAACAGGCATATTATTAGTGTATTTAAAATATGAACCTTTATAATACTGTACATATTACCAATTTTCAACTGAAACTTGATTGGAGTTTCCATTTCTACCAGTACTATATGAGGAGACTCTTCCAATGCACCTTCACTGTCCCCCCATATATTAACTGTGCCACTTTCCCTTAGACATAATATTGACATTCTCTGAAATTTTTCTTGTTTGTAAAATGCAGTATGTTCTATTTCCCCTACACAGTTATGAGTATTATATTAAGTAATATAGTATCAATCTGAATAATCTATCCTTTCTGATATATGCCCCTTGTCTTGCGGAGATCTGAACTATTTTCACAGTTTTACACATTATCTTTCTCACTCTGCTGATGACTGCTAAGTTTCTTATTGGAATTCTCTTGATATCTTGAAATTGCCTCTTGGATATGTCCTCTTGTATGTTTCACAGTCACATAAAGCCGTGAAGTCCAACCACCTCATTAGTTTTCTTTCTCCTCTTTGTTTTCTATTTTCCAAAAAAAACAGTTAAATCTCAGTACGTTATGCAAACCGTAAAGCCCTCTTTAACTCATCCTCTGATTCCACCTGATGTATATTCTTCTACTTACTAAATATTTCTGAATTATCTTTTGAAATGTCTCTCACATGCGCAGCTTCTTATAGAGTGTCTCTTTTACTAGGGTTGTCCAGGGTTTCATGGACTCATGTGCGGGTGTAATAGTACCTTCCCAGCTAGCCACCATAACTCAATTCATTTCCATTTATTTATAACTGGCATTTAGATATACCTTATCCATTCTGAAAAATGATGTGTATTTATATATTCCACAGATAAAATTAAAAACTACAATATAAAAGTAAAAACAAATATAAAATCATAAACAGTTTGGGGTATTATATATATGTATTTTATTTCCAGAAAATCTAGGATAAGAAAAACTTTTAAATCTAAGAATAACAATTAGCTTTGAGTCATCTTCTAGACTCAAAATTCTTCCAGTTCATTTTTCACATAGCTTCAGTACAGAAAACTACCAAAAATGTTATAAGTAATATTTCTTCAAACTACTGCTTTTATTGTGGTGCTCCCCAGGGTGGGGAAAAATAAAAATAAAAAAAGGAAAACAACTTAAATGGCTTTTCTTTATTCTATTACAGAAGTCCAAATTACTTTACCTGATTTTAGGTCCGTTTATAATTTAAACTCATACAATATATCTAATTTAATTTCCAACACACATGCATTACCCTACTCTTGCCAATTCTCCCATTACCTCGTGAGATTTCCATAGAATTTCGTGGTTTTTTTTGTGTGTGTGGGGAGGGTTATTTTTGTCATTTACTCTGGAATTCCTTTCACTCCACTTTCTTTTCCAACTCTGTAGATTTCAACATCTTCCTAGGTTACTTCTAAGCCTCACCAGAGTTCTGAGTATTCAAGTCTCCATTGATTTCTTTCTTCCATTTATTGACATATACATTATATATTTTCGAGAATCTATGATCTTAGCCTTGGGTATGTAATATTAACAAGACAACCATGGCCTCTGCTGTCTTAGATAACACATTCTATTGAATATATAAATCATATATATAATATATTAGGTTGGTGCAAAAGGGATTGTGGGTTTTGGCATTAAAAGTAATGGCAGTTACTTTTTGCCAGTATGTAATGGCAAAAATTGCAATTCCTTTTGTACCAACCTAATATTAATTTAAAATAGAAAAACATTAAATGCCATATTTAGAAATATAAATTAAAAGACAGAGTAGTGTGATGCCTTACAACATGAACACCTAAACTAGTTTTAGATATCAGATAAATCTTTTTTAAGATTCTGACCTTTTTCTTTTAACATCTATGGCTTTAAGCTGAGGTCTATTAAAACTTTTGTGTGTCTTACGGCATTCGGATCCAGTCATTACAAATGACAAATTATTAATATTCATGTATAGATTTTTAGATTATAGAAATAAAAAAACATTTATTTCTATTTTCATTTACTTGAAAACTAAAACTACTCATAAAACTACATTTTATGTAATAATGCTATTGGCACTTAGAAAATGGTTAGCTTCTGTGGAGCTAAATTTGTGTAACCTGCATGCTTAAAATGATAGTTCCCGGAAGAGTCTATTGTGAAGAGGAAGAATTACATGTTAAAAGGGAAAGGACAGCCTGATTCTCTGGAAGGATTTGGGTTCTGTCACTGGAAATGCACAGCACACATCTCAGTTTAATTTGGATCAATTAAGATACTGGGAGAATAATAAAAATGATATTTGTGAAGCCAGAGGCCTGAGCTGGTTAATGGGTGACGAGAATGCTTAATAAGTTAGAAAAATAATATCTCTCTTAGTTGAAAACAACCAAGTTTGAAAGGACAAAAGTAACATAAACATGAGAGACAGGCAAATTGACAGAACTGGGCAAGTGCGCAAGGAGTGTAGAGAGTTTCAGGGGTGACATCACCAATAAACTGAAGAGGTAACTAAAATGGTTAAAGACTACTACTCTAAAACAAAACAAGATAGACTTGTTTCTAAATGTATAATATTACATAATACAGTGCACTCATAATTTAAGAGATGTAGAGCTGTAATTAAAATATATTAAAAATATTCATCTGCAGCTTTCAAAGAGGTAACCACATTTTGTGAATTCATCTTAAAATATTGACACAATTGGAAACTCTTACTAAAAAGCATTCATGATTAACATTAAGACAGCCAGGTATGGGTAATGGAAAGAAAAGCCTTTGTTAATAATAAAACAAATTATGAAGGTAACTGAAACAATTACACTCTATATTATTGGAAAGATGAATCAACCCACATGTACTGGTTGAACAGTGTGTGTGTCAGTATGTGGATTATAGAAGTCTGTGCCATGTTGACAAGAAAGTAAAGTTCTTACCTATGTAAGATTCAATTGTAAGTGAATTCTTATGATTTGGGAATGGGGGTTAGCATTAAACTCTGCATGTCTGTATCTAGAATATGTAAAGACATATTAAAACTCAATAATTAAACATAAATAACTATAAAAATCGGCAAAATCAGAATAGATATTTTCCGAAAGAAGACACACAAGTGGCTAAAAAACACATGAAAAGGTGCTCAATATCATTAGCGGTCAGGGAAACCTTATTGGAAACCCCAATGAGGTTCTTTACACCCACAAGGATGGCTTTAATAATAAAAAACTGATAATTACATTTGTTGGCAAGTATGTGGAGAAATTGGAACCCGCATACCTCATCCCAATTGGGACCGCCATGTTGGAAGACATTCTGGCAGTCCTCAAATGGTTAAACTATATGACCTAGAAATTCCACTCCCAGGCATACAAACAAAATAAATAGAAAACATATATTCAAGCAAAAATTTGCACAAGGGTATGCATAGCAGCATTATTTATGTCAGAAAGTCAAAACAAACCAAGTATCTATCAACCAATGAAAGTTTAAATAAAAGTGGAATATCTCTACAATGGAATATTATTTGCCAATAAAAGAAAATTAAATATTGATACATGGTACAATAAAGATTAAACTGAAAACATTATTCTTAGTGAAAAAAAGTCACTAAGGACCACATATTGTATTATTCTATTTACATGACATATCCAGAAAGGAAAATTTATAGATACAAAAAGTCAATTAATGGTTGCCCAGGGTTGGGGAATGAGGGCTAAGTGGAGTAAAATTTCTTTTTGGGGTAATGAAAATGTTCCAAATTGATTTTGGTATGGATTCACAACTTCATGAATGGACTAAAACCACTTTATGGTACAATATAAATGGATGGATTGCATAGTATGTGAATTATCTTTCAAGAAAGTTAAGTAGTGTGTTTGGATGAATGAATGAAGCACTGACTTTGCCCTGTGCACATCACCAAATTATATGTCAGATTTGATATGAAGCTTTTTGATTGGGAATACACTTTTTATATAACATGGCATAAAAATGGTAATTACCAAATAATCAGTGGTCTTGTCACTCTAAGTAGGAAAAAATAGATTAAATGGCACTACAGTAGGTGGTTATGTTAATTATAAGCAGAATGATAAATATCAAGTTCGATGCAGGATTTTAGGCTGAATGAAGTAGTGTAGGTTTTAAAATAGATCACCTTATTCTTCTGAAGTTCATCATGACCTAACTAATTGTAGTTCAATTTGCTGTGTTTGCCCAGATTGAGTTGTCCCAAGATTTCACATTGGAAATCCATACCATGAGATTTTTAGGTATGCACAAACCATGGGCCGTATTGTTGCAATAAAGTGTGTGGGAAGTTTGCATGCAGTATCTTTTAGACAATAATAATTCTAATTTTTATAATAAATACTTTTTAAAGTTCTATATTTTAGCTATTAGTTTCTAAATATTTTATTTTAAAATTTTATCATACATCTGCTGTAGAGTAACCACCATATCCAAGGTTTTTAGCTTTTTAATTTTCCCTGTGTCAAATGAACAACTTGGGATCGTATTAAGTATCTAATAAAGTGTACAATTGGCTTTCAATTGTGAATTAGTAAAATAATATGGTAAAGCAGATTATTCATCACCTTGAGTCACTAACATTGTGTGATTTTTATAGAAATAGAATTATTTTTTACGTATGATTTGGACTGTTTGAAGTACTGGAGGACACCAACTCCCCTCACTTTATGGCTGGTTAATTTTATTTTGGGCAGATTTCCATGAAAACAATTATTTCTTTGTTTTCCTTTTCCCTATTCTTTTTGGTTTATTTGAAAGTTCTAGATTCCACATCTATCCTTCCAAATGTTTGTCCATAATTTTACTATATACACTTAACTTTCATTTCTTAAACTATTTAAGAATTAATCAAATTTGATATTTTTTGTCTTAGAAAATCAACAGATTTTCAATAATTTTTAATCTCACTATTACCTATCAATATTTGTTGATATTAATGGTAATTTATATATATATAATTCTAGATATAATTTATTATTAACATTTAGAGTTAAAATGTATTTTATTTATTTTCACCTTTATTGTATTTTATGTTTTACTTTCTTTTTACCATAGTAGTTCTTTTCAAATAGATTTTATTAAAGGAAGATTTTGCTTAAACATAAGCTAAATTTATCATTTTCGAATGTTTGTATTTCACTTTTAAGCTTGAGCAATAATTTTTTTATATATGAATTTTATATAAAGTTTTTATATGTAGCCCTTTGAAGACATTTTCTGATTTCTCTTTGTATTGAATAGTAGGGAAACAGACAAGATGCAAATAGTCTCATTTTCACTCCATTACTGGTGTTTTGTCTTTCACCTGTTGAAGCTTTTAGAATTTTGTTGGTCTTAATGTTGAGCGGAATCATTGCAGTGTGTTAACGTATTTGCTTTTTTCCTCTCCTCAATTTCCTGCTCAACACTTGCTGATTGTTCTCATATGAGAAATCTTACTTTCAGTTCTGAAAAATTCTAAATATTGATCTTTCCTCACCTAATTTTTACTGTTTCATTCTGAAGTTCTTATTAGATGAATATTCTAATAGCACCTCATCAGGCATCTCTGACTTTATTTGTACATATATCTGTGTTGCATCCTGAGAGAGTTCCTCAGCTTGATCATTTAGTCACAAATTCTCTCATTTGTGGTATCCATTTAGCTGATTTGTCTTAGATATTAAAATTATTTCAAAGGTTGTACTTAATTTTCAAAAACTCTTTACAGATTACCTTATTACTTCTTTTTCTTTTGTCATAATTTTGTGTGTGTGTCATACTCTGCATTTATTGTTTTGGAGAGGTAATTTCTTCCTTTGTCTTTCTGAGCCTGTGTTTGAAAATCCTTTTTAGAGGGTTACATTAATGTTCTTAAATCATTTTAAGTTATTCTATTTGGTGAATGTGTTTTCTTCCCTCTTTCATTGGGGAAGGGTGAAGTGTTTATCATGTTGGACTACACTTGTCATGTTGGACTACACTCTTCTGCAAACTAATGCTTACGTGCACATTTGAGACCTCAGTGGCTTTTTGTCATGCCGAGAGCCTCAGTGCCCCAGAATTAGAGTGAGTTAGCTTAATACTGAGTTCTCAATCACTCCTGTTTTATTTTAAAAGAGAAGTACCCTCTTTAATTTTTTGATGAAGACTAATTGACTGTAGCAGACTAATGCTTTCCACAGTATCTTCACCAAATGGATTTTAAAACTACTTACGCATCTCAAGTGATGAAGAGAAGAGGGCCTTTGTAAAATAGAAAACCAAGATATATCACTTTCTTGGAGGTTTTGCAAAAATAGCCAGGGCATGAAGAACAACTCTGCCAACAAAGCATTGACATCCAGAGTGTAAAGATTACATTCTGCTTGAATGCTTTATTTTTGCTTAGTCTAAAGGCAAACAAAACAAAAGAGTATCTGGCTTGAAAAACATCTACATTCAGATATTAATCATTTTATACTTGCTCCACATTGACCTAAGGGTGCAGTTTTGAATTTGCTGTAGTTTTCTTTCAACTACTTTACTTGACAAAAGAGATAATATAAACCCTAAAGGTTTCTTGTGGAATGTTTACACAGTTTTTTGCCCATCAGAAAGGATAAGAAAAAATGTAAACAGCTAAATGTTAGATGATGCAGTATAAAATGCTAATGAAGACAAAAGTTGAAATACATGCACTGTCTGAAAAACCACAGAATACATTTAGAAAAAAAGTCTCAAAACAGACAACCCTTTAAACTTTACAGCATATTTAATGCATGTGGAGTCCTAATCCTCTGACTCTCAAAATTAATAGTGTGGGGAGAAAATTGGTTGTGCAAAAAACTGAAAGCCAGTAGACTATGCTTGGGTTTTAATTCTATAACCAGCACTGAATCGAAACTTTATGGACAAAACAATCCATTTAAAATCAATAATCAATGTGAACATGAAATTACACAAATATTGTGATGCTACTGCCCTTTTGGCATCTTATGGGAAAAATTGCAATTTCTTGTTAAAATATTTCAAAAAAACTAGAACGCATTTTAGGGTATGCCTTGAAGTTCTTAGAATATCTGTTAAAATCAATAAATATATAGATAATTAAATGCATAAAAGGCATGACAAAAAGGAAAATGAAAGGAAGCTCGGCAAGACCACAGGATGGAGAAATGGATTAATATAAAAACACTTACAGCACCTTTTAGGGAGCCTGAATAAATAGGGGCCTGGATGCTACCAGTAGGGCCAGTAAGGACAACTTTTCCATGACATCTGAAATTATTAAACCGTACCTGTCATTCTCGTTCAATATTAGAGAGATATGAAACCATATTACTAAAATAGGAGTGAATTTTAAAGGTAAAATAAGTTGGACATCCGTGTACTGCTATCCAGTTTAAAAGAGAGAATAGTATCTTAAAATCACTTTGTATACACATCCCAACCTCTTTCCTCTTCAGGATTAACTATTAACTAAATTTTAGGTTTATCATTTTTACTATTTTAAGAGTTTTACTACATTGGTTTGTATTATTAAAAAGTTTAACATTTAAAACATTTCAAACAATTTTCTGACGTTCATCCATGTGGTTGAATGCAACATTAATTAATCAGTTTTTCAGACGTACAGAGTTCTTTTGATTAACTATATTACTCTTAATTTATCCATTTCATTCTTTAAGGTAATTTAAGATTGTTTCCATCTAAACTGTGAGCTTGGATGTTCTTATAGGTCTTTGGATGTGTACACAGAGGAGCTACTATCAGTGCAAACCTAGGTATGATTTACCTATTTAAAAAATATTTGCATACTCAATTTTATCAGTTAATGCCAAATTATTTCATAAAGTGATTGTACTAATTGATACTCCTGTATGTAATTACTAAATAATCTTATTGCTTTATATCCTCTATAGTATATTATTATTGCAGTACTTTAATTTTAATTTTGGCAATCTAATGTTTGTGAAACGGTGCTCATTCTGTGTTGTTGTTTAACTTCACTGAGCATGAGGTTCATCTCTTCTGTACTTTTTGTCTTCCTTGACTTGCTTCCTCAGTTGTTGTTTTACTTTGTTTTATACATTTTTTTTCTTTCATTCTATTTTTTTCCCTCTACTTGTTTAGAAGTCGTACATTTTACCTCTTTTCTTTTAGTGGTTACTCTAGAAATTTTCATCTGCCAATTTAAAATACCAAACTTTAGTGTTTATCAAAAATTCTATCCACCTTCTAGCATTGCAGGAATGTTGAACAATTGAAAATCTCATTCTAATTTATAAAATTGTATTGTTATTAGTTACGTTTTTTAAACTTCCAAACTCTATAATCATCATGTGATGCAGTTTATTAAAATGCTCATATGCTTACCATTATTCTTACTCATCATCTTACTGTTTAGTCCTTTCATTAAAATTAATGTAATCATGCATGAATTATACACCATAGAATTTCCTATTGATAAAAATCTGTTTGTCATGACTCTTGCATTTTGCCTGTCTGAAAGCATCTTGACTTTCACCCTCATTTCTTCCCCATTTTGAAAGTTTGCTTTCTCTTTTGTGTGTTTGTGTGTGTGTTTATTTTCTGCTAGTTATAAAATTCTGGGTCGACAGTCTTTGCGTTTGTTGTGAGCCGATATTCACTGGAATTTTACCAGGGAGAATTATTTCAGATTTGGTTGTGAAGTAGCTTTATGTACTTCTCAAGATTATGTATATTTCCTGTTTCCAGGACTGGGGACACTGACAACCCAGGATACTTTCAAATAGAATTTTGTTTGATTTCTATTTTTATTCCATATAATTTCCCTAGTGTAAATTTTATTGCAAATGTGGCTTACGGTTATGAAATCAAATCTGAAGTTTTGTTTTTTCATTTATTCTTTTCTACCACTAACATAAATGCCCAAGATGGGAAAATTTTTCTCTTTTTACCCTTTACTCACAGGGTAAGGGAATTGGTAACTGGTAAGATTTTTTTTCTGTTCTACCCTAAGGCAAGTAATATAGCACCTTAGGGATTATAGCTTATTAGAAGCCTAGGTTTTATCACCTGTGTCCTTTCTCCCAAAAGGATGTAAAACCTGAAGCTAAAGACCATAGTTGGGCAAAAAGTCTTGTGTTGAAAACTGGTTTTATGGTTTACTTAGCTCTGTGAATAAATGTAGATTTTGGTCTTAAGATTTCATTTTCCTCATCATAAAAAAAAGATAAGATTTTAAAACTGTATAAAAATCCAGCATTTTTAGCTATTTCATCAGAAAGTTAACCAATTATTTATTGAATCAACTACAATTGTGGAAATTTTCATATTTCCATCTTTTTATATTTTTTTATTTTCATAAGTTTATATGATTCAATAGGGTATTTTTTTTTTTTTGAGACGGAGTCTCGCTCTGTCGCCCAGGCTGGAGTGCAGTGGCGCAATCTCGGCTCACTGCAACCTCCGCCTCCCGGGTTCACGCCATTCTCCTGCCTCAGCCTCTCCGAGTAGCTGGGACTACAGGCGCCCGCCACCACGCCCGGCTAATTTTTTGTATTTTTAGTAGAGACGGGGTTTCACCGTGGTCTCGATCTCCTGACCTCGTGATCCGCCCGCCTCGGCCTCCCAAAGTGCTGGGATTACAAGCGTGAGCCACCGCACCCGGCCAATAGGGTATTTTAAAAAAATTTCTAAACCTGAGTGGTAGAAAAATAGGGAAAGTTATAAGGCAGTTATAAAAATGTGAACTTACTGGTATCATGTTTATTTTCTATGTTAAGTAGAATATATGTTCACTAAGAAGGACAAAAAGTCCTTTCTTACTGAATTTTCAAAAGACGTTTACACCAGGAATGGTAAATCTTTTCAGTTTAGATTCAGGGCAAAAGCAACAAAGCTTTTGGTCCTATGATATAATATGGGGTAGGTACAGAACAGGTGAGAAATATTTTTTTTTTTTACCTGTGTCAGAATCCTTCAACAATTTGGCAATCATTTAAAGACATTTCATTTGCCATGATATTGAATTTCTGATTCAAAAACATAGTACTGATGAGGATTATCCATGTGGTTTTTTAAATAGTACATGCAGACTATTGGGATCTGGAGCAGGAGAACAGTACAGATAACATCAAGGTGACTGGATCTGATGGACTCATTTAGTGAGCATCTAAAATACGCTTTGAAGTGTTCCAGAAATAGCAAGCAATAAATGGCAGAAGTCTAATTTGGGGGAATTTATTCCAGTGTAGTCTTGTATAATCATAATATATGCAGAAGATAAACTATAATTTTATTATGCAATCATAGGCTACTGATGATTGAGTTATTTGAGCTAAGTTAGAATTAAATCAGACTGTAATTTTAAGGAATAAAGAGGTGGGTTAAAGGTATGTCAAAACAGAAATCATGTTTTCGCATTGCTATATTTGGAAAGAGCAATCGTGCATTTCTGAGATGCAGGCAAGGAAAGGCTGAGGAGCCCATTTAAGAGCCTGATATATGTGATGTTTCATATATATATTTTTCAGTATGGAAATGGAAAAAAGGAGCTGACCAACTCAGATTTTGTGTGATGAGCCAAGATCATATTAACAGGTCAGCTTTTGAAAGTAACTGTGTGTGTGTGTGTGTGTGTGTGTGTGTGTGTGTGTGTATGTGTATGTGTGCAGGTGCAGGGTGAAGGAAGGGTATATAGATTTACGTTTGGAATAAAAAGTAAAACTACTAAAAAATAATAAGGATTTTCCTGGTGGGAAAACCTGGCATGCTCAAGGAGGGTGTGACACATGCGGTGGAACAGAATTGTGGATATATTGACAAGGGACAGAAAGACCGTCACATTTCTTTTTCTTTGTATTTTTGTTGATTACTGTGTTGCTGACATTAGTTGTGGAAGCACTTTAAGCAACAGATCAACAGAAAAAGCAGTCACTAATAAACTGATCTCACTAAAATGTTTCTGTTTCTCCATCATAGGTAGGATTCACATTTAGGCTGAGTAAATTCTTAGCATTCTTGGACTTTATGTCAATTCTGGAGGCACCCTGTCCATCTCAGGAGAGGCAAGAGGGTCATTTCTGAGACAGATGCATTATTTTATTTAAATACCAAATTATCAAAACCTTATTTTTGTATTCATAATAGGTCTGAAGGAGAAAGAGAGGAATAAAGTATAAAAAAAATTATTTAGGATAATTTAATGATGATTTTACATTATTAGTATGGGTATACACACCAAAATGTATCTAGTCAATGTACTCAATGGCCTATTGTCTTCACTCCTTGAAGCTCATGTATGTGCATAACACATTTGCATTTTTTTTTCAGAAGCTCTCGGTACTTCTTTTCCACCAATTTTCCTTATAATACTTCATAAATTAATTTTGAAGCCACACATTCACTTGAATAGGTGTAAAATGTTTTCAAAATCCTGCCTTCATAATCTGTTTTTGTTTTGTTTTGTTTTGTTTTTGTCTTTGGGAATACAGTGGAAAGAGCTACATCAACAACTGGGAGCAAAAATTGCTATTGTGAAATGACTCTGTGTTTGAAGGCCTTGAGTTCAATGATTACTAGGGATGATTCAGTGCTAAATACTTTATCTTGATATGAAAATTTTCTTTTGACAACCAGCACTATTAACGGTACAGCTTTTAGCTGTATTGAGACACTGGAGAGATTTTGGGCAGTTTATATACTATTTTCCTTACTTTTGAAGATAAATCGGTTAAGTAACAGTCTTTCAGAGCTAGTATTCTTTGTCAGCCTGGCAATGGAAAAACAATATCATGATTTTGATACGTATTTTAAAAAATACACTGTTTCAATTTTCAGACTAACAGGTTAATTCCTCAACTTTAAGCACAATGGAAGTCATCCTAAGTCTCCTTCTTACAGTACACTGACTTCCTTTCTAAGTTAAACGTGACAACTTATTTTGTGAATATCATTATTTGTGGTCTATACTCAAGTGTTCTGGAATATAGGGTATTAATAATAGATACACTCATATGTAAATTCGATTGATGTGTAGTATTGTCATTTTGCATAACAATTTTGTATTGGCTTGGTAACAACATGCTTTCCTTTTCCTAATGTCAGGTCTTTAAAATATTTTGTTGTTATGCATAGAATCTATTTTTAGTTCTTTCTAGAAAAAGTATGCTTATTTGTTAAAGAAACAGCTCATCCTGCTGATTTTTAGAAAGCATGCTGAATCCGTCAGCATAGGCCAAATTACAAATACCCCTCCCCGGCTAAAAAAACCTCAAGACCTTGAAAACCACAAAGTTTCATTTCTTGCTGTCTTTCATGTCCATTGATGTTTGGCAAGCCACCTTGCTTTTCCTAGTCATCTATGACTTATAGCCATTAGCTCAAATTTTGCTGGCTACGACTCTAAAGACAAAGGAAGTTATGCATCAGCACTTACGCTCCTAACTCAAAGGCCATATCTAGTCATTTGTCTACATCCACTTAGAAGGGGGCCAAAAAATACATCCTACCAAATACCTAAGAGGAGAAGAACCAGAAACATTTGCTGAATTGACTGAGGATTAGCACATTCCACTATTCTAATCATCAAGGATCTGTGTTGTGGTCCGAATGTTTATGTTCCTCCCAAATCCATATGTTAAAATCCTAACAACCAGGGTGAAGGTATTAGAAGAGGGGCTTTTTGAAAGGCCTTTCGGAAGGCAGAGACTTCATGAATAGAATTAGTGCCCTTATGAAAGAGGTTCCAGAGAACTGCTTTGCCATTTCCATCAAGTGAAGAGACAGCAGAAGGCACAATCTACGAGAGAGCAGGCCCTCACCAGGCACTGAATCTGCCAGTGTCTTGATCTTGGATTTCTCAGCCTCCAGAACTGTGACTTTTTTTTTTTTTTTTTTTTTGAGATGGAGTCTTGCTCTGTGGCCCAGGCTCAAGTGCAGTGGTGTGATCTTGACCCACTGAAACCTCCGCCTCACAGGTTCAAGTGATGCTCCTGCCTCAGTCTACTGAGTAGCTGGGATTACAGGCCCGCTACCACACACAGCTGATTTTTGTATTTTTAGTAGAGACAGAGTTTCACCGTGCTGGCCAGGATGGTCTCACACTCCTGACCTCAAGTGATCCACCTGCCTTGGCCTCCCAAAGTGCTGGGGTTATAGATGTGAGCCACCGCACCTGGCCAAATTCCTGTTGTTTCTAAGCCACACAGTAGTTTATGGTATTTTGTTATAGCAGCCCAAATGGACTAGGACTATCTGATTCTCTGTCTTTTCTTTGTATAATATATACTTACTTGGACCTAAAAGTAAACAACACATTAAGCCTTCACTATTCACAATAGTAATCTAAAGATTGAGATTATTTGGATGACGAATGGCAATCTTTGTATACGAAGGTGATACATTAAATTCCCCACATCAGGACCAGAAATGGCTTTTCTTGATCCACATCAGGAGTCCCCAACCTGGGGACGTTGGATCCATACCAGTCTGTGGCCTATTCCTAACAGGACGCACAGCAGGAGCTATCAGTGGGCAAGGGAGCTTTACCGCCTGAGCTCCACCTCCTGTCACATCAGCCAAGGCATTTGATTCTCAGAGGAGTGCGAACCCTATTGTGAACTGCGCCCTGCGAGTGATCTAGGTTGTGCGCTCCTTATGAGAATCTAATGTCAGATGATGATCTGAGGTGAAAAAGTTTCATCCTGACACCATCCATCCTCACGCCTGTTCATACAAAATGTGTCTTTGACGAAACCGGCCTCTGGTGCCAAAAGGTTGCGGATCACTGATCTAGTTGTTATGTGTCCCCACAACCTGATATATAATGGTACAACAGATGCCTTAAAACTGCAATCAGTACTCACATTTAAAAAGCAGAAGATACAAGACACATACATAGTAATCTGTAGCAATTCTGGGAAAACTTTTTGATGTACTCCTATTCCAGTGATGAGAAATGTTCCTAGAATATTCTCTGATTCTGTCCTGGAAGATAATTCCTGTAGTCTAACATTTTTTGTGGTTCTTTGCACCTCTCTGAGAGAATTTACCCTCTTTGTTTTCCTTACTGTCCATACCTTAAGTTCAAATTGGAAGAATACATTACCCTTGAACATTGAATAGTATGCTCAGCCTGATTGCTTTCCAGATAAATTCATTTCAAACCTTAGCTATCACTTTATCTTTTAGTCAAGGTTGAAGGTTTTTTTTGGCCATAGAAGTCTCTCAATAACTTCTTCAGCTTCTTAACAATTTGCATGCAGTTAGTTTTATGCAACAATAATACCACAGTCCTGTTTGATATAATATATGCTTCTTAATCACAGATAACTTGAGCTTATCAGATTTTAATGGGCATGTTACACTATGAGAGCTTTCCTGAACAATCCTGTCAACAAAAGAGATTTTTTGGGAACCACAACAATTCTTTCAGACATTTTAACAATCAGTGTATAATGGTCCTCTATTTGATTTAATCCTCCTGCAAAATAAATTTTGATTGGTATTTTTGCTTGTGACATTTCTCATTTTTATCTTAATCTCTTTAGGGTGAAGAAGCAGCAGCCTTTTCCAACTTAAAAACTTCTCTATTTGTGGATTCTCTCTGTCTATCCTTTTATCTCTGCTTTTACAAGGCCTAATTATTTACCGAGGCTATTTCTTAATTGTAATAGCTTGTCAAATGCAGCTAATAGAATGCAGTTCATACAACATTGGCTACTATAAGTCTAATGTCCAACCTATTATCTGAGCATTACAACAGTCTCAGCTTTATATTCTGAGTTCCAAAGTATCTCGGGTGATTCTTTAACCAAATGTTTCTGCCACTAAATAACATAGATCTTTATTGTTCAGTTTCTTCACCCTGAAATGATCCATCCATAAGACGCTGCCACATGTTGAGGTTTGTTTGTTTTGTTACAGCAGCATTCCTCTTCTGATTCTGATTTCTGCATCATTCAGGATAGATCAGGTGATGCTCTGGTAACAGTCAATCCTAAATCTTGGAGGTTCAAACAATAAATGTTTGTATTTTGCTCGTTCTGTATGTTCATCATAGGTCAGCAACTCTAGTTACTTTTAGACCAAGAGTGACAGATGGCAAACATGTTGAATGTTGCTAGTCACCACAGCAGAGTAAAAATAGAGCTCTGGAAGTTCTCACTGGCGATTAAATGCTTTTCAGAAGAATGATATATCTCATTCATGTTCACAAGCTTTTGGTTAAAACTAGTCAAAGGGCCTCATCCATTTTCAAATGAGGCAGGCCATGCATCCTTATTCTTAACCAAGAAAGCAGAAGAACCGAAAATGATGAGCAGCACTAACATCTACTATATATGCTATCTGTGATGGTCATGGATGCAAAGATCACACATAGGATTTTTAAAATATCAGTGCAATATGGGCAACATAGATAGTACATGGAAAACATTTGTTTAAAGCTGAAAGTTCTCCAATCCAGAAAGCATAAGCTAGGAAAACAGAGAATATGTTTCCAAATTTGTAAAATATTTGAAGTTAGATGACAAGTTAAAAGGTTCCTGTGGAGATAGAAGTCCATGCTCCAGTAGACTGAAGTAGTTACACATTAGGTAACTTAGAAAACCCTTCTATCAACTGAATAGCAATATTTTCCACAAAATTAACATTTTGCCATCTCTACTCAGTAGGCAAAAATGCATAAGAGTATTGGTCAAGACAGATACTATAAACATGATGTTATTTTAGGCTGATGGCAACACAGTTAACCTCCGATTGGATACAGCTCTAAGTCATAGTTTATTCAGTCGTTGTTAGCAATATATTTAAAACACTTGTTGGTTTCCGTAGCTTACTTATTTGTTTCAGTTTAATCTGGAGGCATTTAATTCAGTTCAATAGATATTACTGCATGTCCCTACATTTTCATTCTGATGGTGAGCCACTATTAAACTATTCAAATAAATAAGACTCTCAAGGAATTAAACAACTACTGTGGGAATGAGGAGAAACATAGACAAAGGGATATTAATATCTAGAATGTGAGTGCTGCAAAATAGCCAAATTATTGAGCAAGGAGGAATATGTTGAAGGATTCAGAAAATGCTTTCTATAGGATGTATATTTTCATACTGGAATTGAGAAATGGAAACTATGTCATTACGTAGAGATGGACCCAATTATGAGGAAGAGAATCAAAGGAAAGGGGACAAGGAAACATTCCAGAAGTTGGGAGAATAGTAAATCAATTAGTTGAACTATAGAGAGTAGCCAACATAAGAAAGCACTGAGATCAAAGAAGAAACAAAATTGTGCAGAAGCCAGTCTTTCTCTTTACTCAATATCTGAATACATTTTATATCCTGGCTAATTACCTCTACGACTCAAACCGTCGCTGATCACTCTCTCTTCTTGAATACAAAAGTATCTGCATCACATCACTTAGATCACAATTATGGGCAGTGTTGATTTTCACCTGAGTATATAAATACTTAATTTTTGCCCTTCTGATGGCTGGAATTCGCTATAGCTGAATTTACATATTCATGTTCCACATAACAGTGTTGACTATTAATTATATTAACATACTGTAAAATTATTGTATAAAATGATAATATAATTTGGGGCTCTCTGCTCACTTTTTAAAGGTTTACGTTGGAATACAGCCATACTCATTTGTTCATCTATTTTCTATTGCTGCTTTCATAATACAGCGACAGAGTTGAATTGTTGTGACAGAGTTGATCTGGCCTGCAAAGCCCCAAATATTTACTAACTGGCCCATTACAGGTAGAGTTCACCATTCTTTATATAATGCATTTATAAATGTGATAAATACTTTAATAATTATTTCACATACATTTTTATTCTTACAACTAAAAGTTATTTGTGGTAGATATTTCTATTTTGTAATCTATTAATTATTTAAATTGTTAATTCATAATAATTAATTATTGTATCTTATTGTCATGTATTATTAATAATTTAATTATTATGAATTAATTTGTATTCATGCTTGCACAGGCTGCAACTAAGTATTTGTATTTCTCTAAATTTTGCTCCAAATTTAATGTATATCATAATCCATTAATTATAATAAATGCACTTATTATAACAAAACGTTATGGTAATTTTCTTCAAACATATAAGTTAAATAAATAAATTTGATATTAGTTCCAAAAGAAAAATGTTGTGAATAATATGCTGATTTCTAATCACAGATAATATAATTATAACTCAAAAAAACTGACCTTTTAGACAGTAACAAAAGTAATGTAACCAATATTTAAGTGCATGAGGTGTAGAATCAGGGAAATCTGGTCTAAAATCCTGATTCCTTCTTTTTTTTAGTTGTGTGGCCTTGATCCACGTAGGAATCTTCTGCCTCAGTTTCTTAATTTATAAAATGAACTTGATAAATAGACCTATCTTATAATCTGACTTAATTAAGATAATAGTTGAAAAAGAGCAGGCACTAAATAAATATTTTATCATTTCTGTTATTATTATCATTTATATTTTTATGGTATCTATGTACCAGATTATCTTAACTGGAAGCATTATTACTGAAAAAAAAAATGAAGTGGTTGGTTAAAGATAAAAAAACAAAATAACAAACTGGCCTCACACATCATAATCACGAATCTATTAATAGTGAGAGAAAACCCTTATAAGTAATTTTCTTTGAGTTCATGTTTGCTTTTTTGCTTATCCACCCTTACAATTTACTACTGCATGCTTTTACTTGTTGTCACTAGTTGTATTATTATTTTTATCTATAAATTAAACTTTAAAAAACTTAAAAATAAACATCATATTGTTTCTAAGGAAGCCTGTTAAATCTTTATAGACAAAATATAGCAAAAATCTACTTGTTTTAACTTAAAATGAAGTACATTCATTTTCACAAAGAAATTCAATACATATTATTTTTAATGACTATATATAACAAGAATAGCATATCTACCCTTTTCACCAAAGAGTGAATGTTTTGATAAAGCTTTCAAAACAAACAAACAAAAGCAAAATAAAAAAGGGTATGTACTGAAGTTGACTGATTACAGGGTTTTTTCCTTTCATGTTGTCTCTTCAAAATTTCAAACGAGTCATGTCTATGCATTACGTGAAATTGAAAAGCATGAATCACCAAGCCTCTCTCACATTGCAATATGTCAAGTTTTAACCTTCTAATCTCTAATCAAAAGGATAGGATTACAATTAAAACCTTATGAACAACAGGGATAAATATTTCAATACCAAGTAATTTATTCTCATAGTACTGTTCATAGTTAAAACACATGCCCATCAACTGGGAAATGAGCTCTCTGTGTCGTTCCCTTCTTTTCAAGCGTTGGAAAATTAATTGATTGGAAACATTGAGGAGATTAATTGGTGAATGTTCATAGTTCATCATAAAGGCATTTAAATATGATGATTCTGGTACTTTTGAACTGTGTGTCAATTCGATTTTTAATAGAAATCACTAAATGAGGAATTAGATTAAAATAATCTCAAACACCAAACTAATCTTTTTTAGTTGTCATGCTTTGGAAAGCATTAATCACAAGTTAACACAGTAGATAAGTAAGGAAACAAAGGAATTCTTGTTGCACTACACAGGAACAAAGATATCTAAGTTCTAACTACTATGATAAATATAGTGTGTGTGTGTGTGTGTGAGAGAGAGAGATTGTGTGTGTTTATGACACAGTGAGAGAAAGGGAGAGAAAGTGCCTATGTAAGTGATTCATAATTGAATTTATACTCTTTGTATTATAAAGTAAATCAAAGCCATTTTATTTTCCCTTTACCTTTAGAGTTTGTCTTAATCCATTTGTATTGCTATAACGAAGTTCCTGAGACTGGGTGACTTATAAATAACAGAAATTTATTTCTCACAGTTCTGTAAGCTGGGACATCCAAGATCAAGGTGCCAGCAGGTTTAGTGTCTGATAGGGGCCCTCTTGCTGTGAGGCCCTCCTCTCATGGCACAAGGCAGAAGGGAAAAAAAAAGATTTAAACCAATTCTCTGCAGCCCTTTAATGACACACAATCCAGTACTCTTTAATCACTTTCTGAAAGGCCTCAACTCTTAACCCCACCACATTGAAGATTAAGTTCCAACATGAATTTTGGAGGGAACACATCCAAGCCATAGCAGAGTTGAAAATGCCTTTGCAAAAATTATGACAATGAGAAAAATTTGACATAGAAAAAATACGACAGTGAAAGAAATCTGACTTAACTGACTCCATTTTGCTTTTAACTTCCAAACTGCTCTTGTTCATTCCTGGGCGTAGGCCGAACTAGCTATAGGAGGAATTTAGTGTATAGTTTAATTTTGAAGCAAGGATGGTAACAGCTCTTCCCCCGAAAACTGTCACCTTGCCTGGGGACCAGACTGCTTTTCTAAAACTAACAAATTAACCACAAGATTACAAATTATGGCTCAGGAGTCATGCAGCCAGAGCCCACAAGATTCCTAGCCTCCCCAATTGCTCCTATAGATAACATCACTATTGTAAAACCAAAGACTGGTGTTCAAGATATTTTTCAGAGTCTGCATTCTGATGAATTAGCTGGTGCCACCCAGACTGGTAAGCTGGCTCAACTAGTTCTGTGATCCAATCCAGGAATGAAGACAAAAAGAATAACATGCTTCAGCCCCCTATGATTTTATTGCTGACCCAACCAATCAGCATTCCCCAATCCCTGGCCCCCTGCCTGTCCTATTATCCTTAAAAAACCCTAGTATCCAAACATTTTTGGAGACTGATTTGACTAATAAAACTCGATTCCTCCATTTAGTCAGCTCTGCATTTGTTAAAATCTTTCTCTATTGCAATAATGCTGTCACAGTAAATTGTCTCTATCTGTGTAATGAGCAAGAAGAACCCGTTGGGGTTGGGCAGTTACAGAATTCTTCCAAAGAAAGAAAAAAAGCCCTATCTTTCTTCTAAAAGCTGTAAGTAAATTCCTATTGGGCCATAATATTGGTAACTTTTATTCCAAGAATTTGAAGGCAAGAGGAAATGAAAATTGTGGACTTTACTGAGGAATACAGAATTACATGTGCTCACTTCCATGGCCACTGACATAAATGAATATTATAGCCTTATTTCTGTCAGGCTTCTGTAAGGCACAATGGAAAATAAATTACAGGTTTCTGTACCAATCCAAGCAAGTCTTAACAACAACGAGAGTAGGCAGCTTTCTATGTTGTATGTTGGGACTGCTATTGCTCAGTCTATAAAACAAAAGTGTGTGCCATTCACTTGAATCAAGAGTTTGTTTTTTCATGCAAATATTTCCTAGAAATGTAATATTTAAGTTTCTGTAAGTTAAGCCCATGTAAGGAGTTCATTGATAGCAAGGCAGAAAAAAGGATGTTTTGAAGGGAATATGTCATTATAGAATATTAAGTTTCTATAAAATGAAAGAAAAAAGAAAGTTTCTCTACAACTAAAGAATATTATGTGATTAAATATATGGTCATGACCTTTGATTTCCCACATATTTCATCGTGGGTATTTCAAGTTCAGCATATCAAGAGAAATAGCCACTTATATCGTGTCTACTTATTAAAATATATACCACAAAGCATCTCCTAAGATTTTATAATAAAAATACCTCACTTTTTATTGGACACTTGGTATGCACTAGGCCATATGCTAAACCATGTATGCAATGTTACTAACCCCTCATGATAAAACCATGAAATATACATCTCTATAGTCACTACTGTCGTCATCACCATTTTACAGATGAAGAATCTGACATTAAAAAAATTAACAATTCATTTAAGATCATACAACAAATTTGTCAAACATATTAGGCAAACTTATAGGTACATGTTCTCAAGTCCAATATCTTTAGCAATATTAATACTTTAAAGTTTGGACTTAAAATGCAAACCCTTGAAACTGTGGAGCAATTGTCTATTTTGTTTCCCCCCTTAATACTTTATATTGCACATATATACAATATGCATTCAACAATAGCCTGTTAATTAATTGTTAGAAATTCATAATCTTATAAAATTTTTAAATCTATGTCAGCCAGTGTGATAGTAGTTGTGTACTTTTTCTGTATTTTTGTATTAGAAGGAAAGGTTTGAGATGTAGTTTACTATTTAAAAATTAAAAATAAAACATGCTTATTTTCTACTGTAACTGGAATGGTGTACTGGCAACAGTATTTAAGAGCAATATTGGCCAATATATGTCTAAATAAATCGATATTTCTTCTCTTTTTATATATCCTATGGAAATGGTTAGTTCACATGTCAGTGCACAGTCTGACCCACATAACTGTATATTGGAAACCAGAAGTTATATAGGGTTGAGATATAGTCATTTTCTCTTTCTCTTGGTTTGATACCAGTATTCAGTAATACTTTGCATCAAAGATGTGGACCAAAATAAGAGATACAGAAAGACCAAAAAATCAAAAAGCAGCTATAATATTTTATCAAAATACTTTAAAAATTACCAAAGCTAAAAATGACATTTAACGTAGCTCTTTAGTACAAATTGATTTCAATAAAAGTAATATATTTTATCAAAAGTATCAAATAATATCCTTTGCACCAAAATGAATGGAGCTAGAGGCTATAATCCTAAGTAAATCAATGCAGGAACAGAAAACCAAACACCACACGTTCTCACTTACAAGCTGGAGCTAAGCATTGAGCACAGATGGACATAAATACGGAAACAATAGACACTGAACTACTAGAGTGTCAAAGGAGAGAAGGTGGGTTAGAAAACTACCCTGATGCTGACTACTGGGGAGACAGGATCCATACTCCATCCAGACCTCAACATTACACAACAACTCCATGTAACAAATCTGCACATGTACCACCTGTATCTAAAATAAATTTGAAATTTAAAAAATATACACATGAATAAAACTAAAATAATAATAATATATTTTATCATTTAAATATTAATCATGTATTCTTCTTTTAACAAGATTTCTTTTTCCTTTCTAAAGGACAGTGAAAACAAAATGAATATTTTATATTTTTTCCACTAATTATTGCAATGAATTTTTTGTCATATAAATATTTTATTGTGAAAAGTAATAATGTTGCTTCTTAATAAATGGGATAATCACAGATAATCTTAAGCAACTTAAGTCATTTGTGACAGTTCATACTTCAATGTAGTAGATTTTTAAATATATTCAGTCTCATTATATATATTTCAATCGAAGTTTCTAGGCAGATTCTTCTTACTGACTCCGACCAACACACTATGCATGATTTTGAGTTAGTCCCTTTACAGCAATACATTAAGCCTAAGGACATATTGGATATTATATGCAGTTGGCACACCCTGAATACTTGTCTTTCTGGTATGCTAATGCTCTCACTCCCTTCCCCCTAAATTGGATGTTGTGATGAGGGAATTTTCTACGTTATCAGTAATGATACATAAGATTGAAATTGTGCAATGCCCAGTATGTACTCATCTTACTTCATTTTTGCAACAACACTGTGACATTGAATATTATTTTCCCTTTTACTAAAAAAAATTAAATTTGAAGACACTAGTAAGCAGCAGAGCCTCGATTTGAGCTCAGTCAAAATGGTTTCAAAGCCTACGTCAAAACTCTCTATATCTATGAATTGTAACAAAATTAATTTTAGCATATCCACTAATTTTGCCGACTCCCTTCAAAATACAATAGATTGGAAAAATAATGACATCACAGAAGGATTTTCAAAACATTCATGGTCATAACCTCATGTGTATTCATCTGTTATTTATATATTTATGTGTATGTATGTTAGTATGTGCATGTAATGTAATTTTTTACTTGTAGTTTCTTATTTACATATGTAATATCAGTTGTATCTTTTCCAATTAATCATTTTAGCAGTTAGTGATTTTATACTTTGTGATTTTTGTAAAAATTTTTTATAACTGCACTTGAAAATAGTAATGATAATACATAATAATTATAATATCTACATGTTAAAAATATTTATCAACATTATTATCTGTTGCTATGTTAAATACAAAGGTTAGATTCATAGATGTCCTTGTAGTCTTTCAAAACATTCATAAAAATGCTGTGAACTTAAGGACTTAGAGTTCATCTAGAACTCTCTTTTCACCTCTTCTTCTATAACCTCTCATTGTTCTTTTTCATACGGTAGTCCGTGTGTGTTCTAGAGAAGCAATAGTGGCAATATTTAATGACACACTCGCATATTTAATCAAGACCACTTACATCATGATTTTATTCTTTGTGTATTACTCTATGCTTTTTAAAGGCATTTTAAGAAAAATATATTTATTTTACGCAAATTATTTATTTTTAGAAAACAAACTTGTAAATTATTAACAGTTATACATTTTTAATGTTAAAAGTTATTCATGGAAATTGGGTGGTACTTAAATTTTGTGTTTATATTTATCTAGTTTTTCATTTATTTACTGTTGCTGACAAATCAATAAATAGGTGGATGTGTTCAAACCAGTATGGGATTTTAAAACAGGGACTTTTGAGTATATAGTTGCATAGATGATGAAATAGATGAAAGGCAACATATTTAGACTTAATGAAAGAAGATAAAACTATGTGAGAACACAAAGAAGCACACAGTTGAGAAGGCTTTCTGATGATAGAGGTATCATTTAGTAATACGACTATTTGGTCAGGGGATTTAAAAAAATTTATGTAGGATGTGAATAAATAGAATAGTTTTTTTAAAAAGAGATACAAACTATTTGAATTATAGTTTTCTTTTGGTTATATGCCTCTTTGGTGCGTGGGCATTATGTTAGATCGTAGAATCAAGTAAGAGATTAACAACAAAGCATAAGACTACAACCCAGGGATTCCCCAGGTTCTTGGCTCTACAAGCATGTCTACCTTTTTTCTGTCTAGAGTGCTATCATTTATGAGTCATTTCAGCATAATTTTAAAGCATATGTATTTTTGTTCACATTTCAAATTACCAGGAGATATAGAATCTGATAGGCTTTTTTTTTTTTCTTGAGATGGAGTCTCGCCCTGTCGCCCAGGCTGGAGTACAGTGGCGTGATCTCGGCTCTCTGCAAGCTCCGCCTCCCGGGTTCACACCATTCTCCTGCCTCAGCCTCCCTAGTAGCTGGGAGTATAGGAGCCCGCCACCACGCCTAGCTAATTTTTTTTTTTTTTTCGTATTTTTAGTAGAGACAGGATTTCACCCTGTTAGCCAGGATGGTCTTGATCTCCTGACCTCATGATCCGCCCACCTAGGCCTCCCAAAGTGCTGGGATTACAGGCGTGAGCCACCGCGCCCGGCCTGATAGGCTTATTTTAATATTTAATCCATGATTTTTTTTTATTGTTATCAATCTTTGAGGACTTGACAGGAAATATTCACTGGAGGAAACATTGTGAGTCAAACAGTCATCTTAAATTGTAATGCACAAAACATTTGAGAAGTAAATATTTGGCTGGCAATACATAAAGAGTATGTATGCTTTCAACGTGGTGGTGTATATAGTATATCAGGAAGGTAAACTCAAAGAGATCTGGATTCTAGGGGAATAGTAAAGAATGGAGTCTATCAGGTCACATTAACAGTCATCTGCTGGATACCCCTACAGAAGTGACTAAACTCTCTCACTTTTCCACTTGGAAATTTAAAGTAATAATAGTATCTTGTATTTTAGTCACAGGTTGTGTGCTTTAATGAAATGTCTGTGAGGCCCATCCGCTCACTGAAATCAAGATATTATTTTCTCAAAAATGCTCACTCTATTACTGAAAAAAAGAGAGAGTTCAGGATTAGCATTCTTACTCATTGCTCCATTTTGAAATAGGTGAGCAATGTATTAAAATTAGTCAGAGGAAATGTCAGGAGACTGCAAGCAATTTCTTGAAATCGTGATGACTCACATAAGCCGATATCTACTATCTCTGCATCTATAAAACTAAAGGGTAGGGAAGACAGTTTTTCCTCTCTGTCCTTGTATCTCCCTCATAAGTTTTGGTAAAGATAGTAATTACTTCGGATGCAAGAATATATTTATAAAAATAGTAAGTTACACATGACAGTATAGCAGCATTTAGGTCAATAGTAAGTCTAACAAAATATAATTAGATAGTATAACTAAAGAACAGATGGCTTTTACATAATTCTGACCATGTATATTTGAGCCTTTGCAATTTGAGTCTTGCAAATTATCTCCCAAAACAGTTTGTATGAGCTTGTACCAACATTTCCTATGCAGTAGCATCCCTTAATTTGCCATCTCCTCCCTTCCTTCATGTATAACTAGCCTGAGAGAATGCAGGCAACTTCCTGCAACTATTATAGTTACCCCCAAAGAAAACACAATCACAGAGACCTAAGAGAATATCAGGTAAGTTTCCTAAAATAGGTCTTTTCATTAATGAAGAAATTAACATTTCCTTTGGAAAAAGTCTAAACTCTTGGGTATTATTAAGCTTGTGAACCAAAACTGTTCTTATGACTGTCATTAATATTTTCTCTCTCTCTTTCTCTCTCTCTCATTTCCTCTCTTCTGTCAAGTTTCGAGCAGTTGGCATTGTTCTGTGAAATGATAAACTACAAACTAAAGAGCCTGAGCATATTTTTTTGAGGAGCAGAATTCAATTTAGTTCATACTTTAAGACCCATTCCTGCCTCATACTCTTCAAACCACAGGAAAAAAAGTGTAGAAAAATTTAGAGCCATAATATGTCAGTGAATCAGAGAGCCCCTGGGATAGGGAGAGCACTGCATATGGGCAGGAGTGGAGAATGCAGCCCAGCATCTGAGGGCACTCCAGGAATCTCCAGGCCACAAGACACAAAATTGCCCTGGAGAGCAAGTTCTGTCTTAGTCAACCTATTTTGTTAGCCGGGAGGACAGAAGGGCTGGATCTTTTCAATTCATTGCCTCTGGCTCTCAGATGCCTCCATGAGGTGGTGTTGGGAGGCCGGAAGAGGAAGTTTCTAGAACTTTCTACTCTTTTCCTCTGAGTTTTTTGCCTCTGTATTTAAGTCATAATTACCTGTGTTTGCCTGTTAGTGACTGGCATTTAGAGTTTCAACACAAAGTATTCTATAAATACGTCAAAATAAAAATATATAATGAGGCTTGAGATTCCTTACAAGGAAACTATATTTTGAGATATGAATACATAAGGGGAAGTAATTTTTTCTCTCCCTCAGAAGAAGATGACGTGTGCCCCACCCCACCCTTCCCAAGGCACCCATTGCTTGTTCTGAGATGTGATTTTACTGTTGTTTGAAAGGTATCCTTCTCCAAAACTCAGTCAGCTTCTTTAGTCTGCTAGTATTCTGAACAATCCCTCTACTTACAGATGCATTTGTCCTTTTATAAAATTCAAACAAACATTATATGTAAAATTAAGATACTAATCCTTCAAAGGCAGGGACCTTGTTCTACACAGCTTGGGACATAGAAAACTAACAAATGTATTTTGTAATAAATGGAATTATTCAAGCTGGTTTTTCTGTGTAACAACTTTAAGGTCAGTTCATTGGTTAATATTTCTTTTTCCAGAGGACTGCATGCGATTTGCCTGTGCTGGAGAAATAGGAATTAATGAAGGAATAGAAATGGAATGGATTGAATTTGGGAGCCAGGTATTTCAGATTGATGACAGGGTTCTTTGAGTGGTCAGAACACAATACGAAGGGAGGAATAGGGAGGTGGGAGGTATGTGCTTAATCTTTACAACGGGAGATGAGAAAAGCTGGAGAGTGACTGGGGCAAGGAGTCAGGAAGATGGATACTTTTCTTTGTGATTTTATAATACTACCACGCCAGCTGTGCTTTTCTTTATGGTTCTATAGAGCTTTCATACTGGGCCTATGTGGAGTTAGTTTTTGTTGCTTATGTCACCTTATACCTGATACTTCTTCAAACCTGATCCCAAGGTTAAAGCATTCTGATGGAAATATTCCCAACAGTGCCTTCAATATAAATTCACAATATGCACTTTAATCACACAAGAGATGTAACACTGTAAACTGATCATTCCTTATTAATCATGCTTTGTGACTATTGCTGTTGTTATTGTTAACCTTATCACTAGCCCTGCTTTTCTCTCAGATCTAAGGCTTATTACAAAAAATATTGTTAGCGGGAAGACCACTCCTTAGTTTGCTATAAGCAAGCAAGTCAAATTTGTAGTTCCTATTTGAATTTCCAGAACCCCTCTCCCATTTCACGCTGCTGTGTGTACTGCATTAAACCTTGAGGAACACCACTGGAGCCCTCACATACCTGGGATTTTATCTGCATTAGGTTAATTTTGACATGATGCTATGCATATAGCCAAAGACAAATTCATGATTCTGAATTTTACAAGCTGGTATGGGAGCAGAAAGATAACTGCTGACAATGTCATTGCATAGTTGAGCATAAGATAGTCATATGGAAGAAACACATGTATAGATTCAGAAATAGATTCTAACCATGTCTCCTTTTTCCTTTGATCCTTTATATTTATCTTGTAAGATGAAAAAAATTACCTAAAAATAGAAGGAAATAATTCTACTTTATTTTTTCTATCGGTCTGCAGAAATTTTAAAGATGCTGTTGAAACACTGAAGATGTATTTTGAAGACTTCAAATAATCTAAAGAATTATTTATATTTTGCATTAACATTCAAGTATGGAAATAAATGAAATTGTAAATCTACATGCCTTCTGAATTCAAGAGACATGGTATTTCTGAGCTTACAAGCAAAGGAAAAATTACTTACTTTACACACAAAAAGGTGTCATAGTCTGACTAAAAAGCTATATCAGGAATCTAAGTTCTACAAATCCAAGTTGCACCTGACAAAAAAGCAGAGTCAGCTGAAGTCTCATCTTTTTTTATCAGGCTGCAACAAATAATTAAGAGTGCAGTTCATAGTTTTAAAATTAGAATGCCTTGTAGTTTGCTACTTGGCTCTCAGCCTTGCGTTGAGACTTCCTTCACTAACCAGAGTATGTCTTAATGCTATTGACCTCCATTCTCTGCTGCCAGACAGGGGCACTCTCAGACACAAGAGTGCACACCATTCTGCTATGTAAGTTTGAATGGAAAATAATTCATTGCCATTACTTTTGAGGATACAAATGTTAACTCTTTGGTAGAGGGTGTATGCGTGTAAAGATGGGAGAGGCTCTTTTTATACTTATTTCTTAAAGGGCATGGTCAAAGCAGGGTTCACATGTAAACTGTCTGCTCAATCTCGGTCCATTGTAGGCACAATATAATAGGTGTCAGTGCTTCAGGCACAGAAAACTTCGGCATTTTTTTTTCTCTGCCTTGTGTCTACAGCACTGTCTGACAAAAGTAGATACTTCAAAAGATTTGTTTGATGGATGAACTAAATCTTAAAGGAATAAAGAAATGTATGTATAAACTCAATTGTATTATTAATTCACTTTTAAGTTGTAGCCTATACCTGAGGGGTTTTTTAAATGTAAAATACTCACTTAAATTGTCACTCACAATGACACTTGTCACTCACAATGACAGGATTTAACTTTGATACCCCAAGAAATAACTGGTGGTCCCTTGGGGACCTGCACTGTGTATAGGCTTTACTGAAGATGGGGGAGATCAGTGCCCCTGGATGGGAGGGCTCCATGAAGTTACTCTCAGAAAGGCTGAGTGGCAGAAGAGAGTAGAGAGTTTGTGTTTCCACTTTTCCATCAGCCAGGGAACTACTACTTCTAAACATTCCTCACATTGGACTTTCACGTAAGATTTCATTTAAAGAAGTGTTGCTGCTTCTAATGTTGTTTTGGACGTCATAGGTGTGCTACTTACACTGATTCTAAAATTTTCTAAAATAAGACTGAAGAATGGGAAATTCAAGGGAAATACAATGTGGTCTAAAAAGGAAAACAAAGCTGTGAATGCAGAGTATAGAAATAACCCAACAGCAGGGGACTCGCACGGTAAAGAGGAGCAGCTCTGCACTATTGGGTTGTATTGGTGTTTCGAAGTGTGGCATTCCCATTGCTAATGAAAGTTCTAGAAATGGCTGAATTTATTCTGTGTCACTGTGTTTCAATTCAGGCTCTCATGACACGTGAGCAGTTCAATCACTTACCAAGATTAAGCAGAGCCTCTGCCATGGAAGTTGGCAGTCTGAAATGAACACGGTGTAATCCAAGACATAAATGTATGATGTACCAGGTCTAGCCAGCAAAATTAGAGAAGAAATAGAAAATCAGGACTTAAGGACCTAGAGCTGAAAGCAAATTGTTTGTAAGCTGAACCTCTAATCTCTTTGGTCTTCTCCCTTTAGCACTTAGATGGCCTCCTAGGCTGAAGTTCTTAATCTCTCTTCACAGACTTACTTTCTTGAAGTAAAAAGTAATTTAAAATTTATAACCAGAAAAGGTAAGGACCCATCTTTACACAGACTAGGGCCCTGCAGTGTGTTCAAATATTGGTGGTTTAGCACAATCCAGTTTGGGATTATTATCAGAAAGGAGCAGGACATTGGTGAACAAAACCATAGGACTGAGAAGGGAAGAAAGGGAGCTGAGATTAGAATATACCAGCCAGAATCATAGGAATTGAAACATTTTTAATTACATAAGTTACAAAGGATTATGTTCCCATTATAAATTTTCCAAACATTGAAAAAGTATCCATAGGAAAACATTCTCATTTTAAGGGTAGTCTCTGCTGTTATGGGGTAAGAATGAAATATTCTACACTCAGGGACACGTAGTTCACTTTTTGCTGTGATGTTTCTATCTTCCCTAGGAATGCTCACCATCTGTGACCTCTTTGTGCCTCTTGGACCCCAACATCCATAACTACTTGATTGTCAGGGAGGCAGATGTTGCTGCAGTGAGATCTTTAGTGAATCCAAGGGAAGGTGGAGAGCACTGTGTTTAGAAACCCAGCAGAGCCTAGGACAGTTCATCTATTCATCACTTTGTCAATTGCCCCAGGACTCCCCCTGACCACTTCCTTCTTCGCAGCAGGCCTACCCAGTTCGTCGGCTGCAAATATTTCATGGATTTTCTACTCCATTTGTCTGCTCCCATCTGCTTTCTGTACTTTAGGAATTTCTCAAAAAAAAAAAAAAAAAAAGTGGCCCATTGATGGTAATAGTTCTTATTTTCTGGCCCCGTTCTCAATATATTTCTTAAAAACATTCTCTGCCATTTTTTTTTTTTTTTTTAAATTTATTTTAAGTTCTGGGATACATGTGCAGAACGTGCAGTTTTGTTATATAGGTACGCATGTGCCATGGTGGTTTGCTGCACCTGTCACCCCGTCATCTAGGTTTTAAGCCCCACATGTATTAGGTATTTGTCCTAATGATCTCCCTCTGCTTGCCCCCATCCCCCGACATGCCCCGGTGTGTGTGTGATGTTCCCCTCCCTGTTCTCTGCCATTTCTGAGGAATTAAGATAAAGGAAGAGATAACATATATACTAGACCTGCAGTCTTCATTCAATCTCCCACCATTCTTTCTTTCAAACACAACCATCTCATCTTTACTAATAAACTAAAAGACGATCAAAGGTCACAGAGTTCGGGTGTCCAGATAAATAATATCACCACATTTAACCACAGGTGTGCCATCTCCACTGAAGTGGAAGCCACAAATTTAAATAGGTGGGGTTTGCGATTCTTTGGGTTTCTAGAAGACAGAGACTATGGATGCCCAATTTAATATTAGGTTAAAAAGATATCTTAATTCCTATGTTATACATAAATATGTTTTTGAAGAAAAAAGAAAATCTCATCTAGCTTCAACTAGCACTCTGTTTGGACTGAGATATCTCCAGGCCATGTGTAAAATTGATATTAATGCTAACATGAGCTGCCTTCAGGGTCCTAGTCTAATCTTCCTTAAGAGATTTCCCACACTGTTCAAATTATTCCATGTACTAGAAAAGAAGGCACAAAAGCGATTAAAATAGGACAAACTGGTCAAAATTATGAGTGTGATAGTGTCTGATGCATTGGTGTATATGAGATTTTTTAAAAAACTAAATCTGAACAACTTTACAAGAAGATTTCACTGAAATCACTGGAGGGAAGAGAAATCTTGTTGTCAAACACATCAAGTAGACACTGGCAAACTGTTAAAAATAATCAGCAATGAAGAACGTAAACAAATTGAAATTATGCATTTGTCTTAGTGTTGCTAATTTGGAAAGATGTGTGTATGTTCTAATATACAGAGACAGAAAACACGTTGAAACCAGTGTTGTTTAAAACTTTTCCCTAGTAATTTTTATTTTAAGAAATCTATAGGGTTGATTTCCAACTCTGATTTCCCAGTATATTATAGCAGTAGCTGCTTCTTTTATTTTTTTCTTGAAATTAAAAAAAGCTTGTAGCACACGAAGTATTTCAGAAATGTCTTAAAAAGAAAAGAATTATCCTTGCTGAATGTAACAATGTTACAATATTGGATCTCTGCACAGATTGAAATACTTTTTATAAATATAGGAGGAATTTTACATTGAAATACTATTCATATCCATTTTGTTCTCAATTGTTTTATGTCAGCTCTTTAGATTATAAAATGTGTTTCCCTCATTGAGTGACTATTATCAGTAATTGCCTAATTAACCCACAATACGATTGATGTAATACATGTTGCTGGTGTGGGTCTTTTGAAATTAGAATGACAGCGTTCTAAGCCTGTGTCGCTTTGGGACATAAGTCTCTTTCCAGTGTTAGATTTATCTAAGAGTCAGGACAAATGTGTGCTTAGAGCACTTACAAAATGGAGCCATGAAAACAACATGAAAGTACTTGCTATTTGCTATTTCAAAAAGAAACACTGATGGAAGTCAAAATGGAAAATAAATAAAAGTGCTACGTATTTCCTTGCATTACTATAGCTTAAGATTAAAAATTGTTTTTATTTTGAATAACCAGCATTCCTGCCTATCCCATCATGTTCTTTAGGCAATAATCTCTTCAGTGTTTTGGATCTCTAAATGTGATCATCCAATCCTGCCTCACAGAGGCGTGAGCTCAGTTCTTTCTACCCCAAGCAGGCAAGAGACAGGATCATGATCAGAAGAGAAAATATTTTATTGGCTAAGCAAGGTAATTGCTCCAGTAAGTGATGAGATCGAAGTTCTAAAAAGAAACTGGGAATTCTTTTTACCTTTCAAGGGAAGGGTGCTGCTTCAGCAGATAGGAGAAAGGACTAGAAGAGAAGAAGCCTGAGAAGCAGAAATCTCTGGTGATATGAATCTGGAAAAAGAAGTTCTCAGAACTCAAAAGTAATCTGTTATAAAATGAGATGTGTAGATTGTTGACAGAAAGACAGTTTCACATAAAAATTAAAAGCATAGACGCACCAACTAAATTGCCTAAATACAAATTGTAGCTCTGCAATGCATTAGTTGTGAGAACAAATTATTTAGGCTTTTTGAGCTTCACCTTCTTCATCTGTGAAATGAGATATTAATTATGCCCACTTTATGAAGTTTTAGGAAAGATTAAGTGAGTTAATAACTGTAGTAAAAACTTTATCGTGTCCCAGCACTTTTGGAGTCCAAAGCTGATGGATCACTCAAACCCAGTAATTTGAGACTAGCCTGGGCAACATAGCGAAACCTTGTCTCTATGAAAAATACAAAAATTAGCAGGGTGTGGTGGGTCATGCCTATAGTCCCAGCTACTCGGGAGGCTGAGTGGGAGGATTTCTTGAGCCAGGAAGGTCAAGCCTAAGGTGAGCCATGATTGTGCCACTGCACTCATGCACAGCGACAGAGGGAGACCCTGTCTCCCCACCCAGAAAATAATAACAAGAGAAACCAGCAACAACAAAAGTTTATTGTGGTTTAAAATATATCCACAAAATCTTCAGACATGAAAAAAGTGGAATGAACATAAATTCACTTCCCATGAGTGTGGGTTAGATTTTAACTCACTTCTAACACATAAAGCAAAGCAAAAGTGGTGAGTGTGACTTTGGAGATTAGGTCACCAAAGGCATGTAGCTTCCTTTTGGTTCGCTACCTAGGATCACTCACTCTGGAGAAAGCCAGCTATGCTGCACAGGGGATTCAACCAGCCTTACTGAGAAACCCACCCGACAAGGAAACGAGGCATTCTGCCAACAACCAGTAAGAAACCAAGGTCTTCGGTCAACGTGACTGAGCCCTCTTGGTAGGGGATCCTTCATCTCTAGTCAAGCCTTCACATGACAGCCACGCTGGTCTTTTTTATCTGCCACCTCATGAGATACTATAAGTGAAAGCCCACTCATGAATGTCTCACTTGAACTTTTCATATGCAGATGAAAAACTAAGGACTCCAGAAGGAAGACTGTCCACACTTTACGTTATATATAATGTACTTCTTTCCTTTCTGTGTCTACTCTCATTGAATTATACACTTTCTTTCATATCTTCAATGCGGAAAAACACACACACACACACACACACACACACAATAAGACCAATCAAATGGGGAAAGCAAAGGGTATTAATTCATAGCTTATTGTGGCAAGGGAGTCATTCACCTTCACTTTCATTTTGCCCAAAACTCAAATGCAGGCATAGAAGTGATAAACATTTACAGTGGAAAAAGGAAAGGATTTATTTATGCCCTGATTGGTGGTTGTTGACATGGGAAGGCTGTAGGTGAACTAACTAGAGGTGAGACACCTTATATAATCAGTTAGGAGTGTGTATCTTACTTTCTGTGGTTCTTCTCAAGTTGGAAGCAGGGACAAAAATTAAGGAAACTTTCAATTATTACTCATGCTCTAGCTATTTTGAGATGATTGCTATAGAAGTTATTGTTTAATCTGTTGTCACTACAGATAGCAATCCGGCTTCCTGCAAGTCTGATTTGTAGTAGGCTGGCTTTCTGGGTGGTTTTCATGGTAAGGGGTTGGTTTCCTGGGCAGATTTCCGGAGGTTGTGAGTCAAAGCTCTGTTTTTATATATTATCTGGCCATTGTCATTTGTATATTCAATTTCTCATCAACTATATGCTATTTTTTACACTAATGTACTGATTGTAATGCCTGCTTCTTTGTTCCAAGTTTCTAGCACTATTCAATTCCATTTCCATATCAAAGTGTTGCTAGCATTTCTATAAACATCTGATTTATGAAGTACTGAAATCAACTTTTCTGGACGTGAATAATAAAATAATCAAGAGGATTATATCTTGGCAGAAAGATACTTTCTGCTGTAACAATAGACCTAAGCACAGAAAAAACAAAACAATAAACAAAAACACAGTTTAAAAGTCAACACATTTCCAGTAAAAACAGGGAATGGGAGTGGAAAAAAATTTATCAAACTGATGAATGAACCAACATAATCATATTTTTCTGGCTTCTACTAGATTGTTTCATATGTGGTATTTGATGCTATTTCTAACAGTATCTTTTGTACAAGTATATAAATGATCATAGAGAATGTATTTTCAATATAGCCTTTTATTTTTCACATTGCAATTATTGTTTGCTATTGTTTGACTGGCAACAATGAGTCAATAATCATTTGATTAGTATAAATTGTTTTGGGCTGGAGCAAAAAGAAAGAATGATTAGCATTATTGAATGTGAAAGGCAGAAAATAGTTCCAGTTATATTTCACCAGTTCTTAAATTCCATTGTTCTTGCAATGACCCCATGAAGTCATCAGGTTGTTTACCCCCTATTGGTAATACATAAGCTGAGTTGTAATGAACCTAAACAGTACATCCTTGATGGAGATCCAAAAATCCAAATGCTTACTGTGATGTAGGCAGTTAATAAAAGCACATAGGCAGTATAAATTTATTCATTAATTCAATACGTATTTATTTAAATACATTTATTCATTCATTAAATACATATTTATTGAAACATAATGCCAGGAGTTATTCTAGGTACTGAAATAAATTTTGTACCAATTATCTTGCCGTTTATATACCCCTTGATCTATATTTAGTGTTTATACATTTGATAGAGACATGATTATTGATAAATATTTTCTTTATATTTTACAACAAGACTGATGATAAATGATTATTTGCCCCACGCTTCTTTCAGGAATTTAATAGAAGGTGGTAAGGATTTTAGTCCACTGTATTTTCTAATGGCAACAGCCACTTGTTTACATGCAGAAAGACCAAAGGGCTGTCACATCATCTTGTATTATTTTCATGTTTTTTATAAGACAGAACTACAGATTTCTTTTTCATAGGAACCCATAAAATTTTACTTATATTGTCTATTAACAAAAACAGTGCAGATGAAATGACACATGCCAATCTATTTTATTTCCGAACAGTTCGGAACATTTGATTTCAATAGAATTAACTCAATTATCCTTAAGAATTTAAATATTAATGCAGCTCACAAGCTATTTAATTAGTCTAAGGCTATTAGTAAGCATTACCAGTGATGACAACTATAATAGATGAATGAAAACATAATCTTGGATATATAGACATGGCCATAAATGCTTTGGTCTGTTTATTTCCTAACTCTCTGGGTGCTCTGTTTCATTGGTGGATTGTTTCCCTGATCTAATTCCTTCAATTAAATGTTTTCCAACATTTTGTTTTTAATCATTTGCACATTTTTAAATCATATGATCTACTTTCCGTACTTCTATAAGCTACTCTACACATTGCCTCTCAAGGCATCCTAAAGCAGAAGATATTCTACTTATTAAAGCTTTCATTGTCCTCCATTTACACAGCGAACAAAATGCAAAGTTGTCCAAAGTGTTTAATCATCCAAGCCAAATCAGATTTTCCTAACTTTTGTTGTGTTAAACTCTCTTCCACTTGTGCAACCTCTTCAATTGTCTGTAACTGATCAAGTAAGCATGTCCTGTGCTTTTTCACTCTGTCTTTGCTTGAACAAATCTTTCCCCTCCAAAGTACTCTTCTAAGGTATCTGCCAACACTGAATCTGTTCTCACAGGTCACTTTCAGTTTTATAATTACACAGTTTTTTTCTATGTTCCCTAGTTTAAGTAAAACCTGTCTACTCCTATTTTCTGTGTGCAAGCTGTTAAGAAAATTAGTCTCATATTTAAGTCCTTTGAGAACAATATTTCTCTCTAGATATGGTTCAAGTTCCTGGTCACCTCTATGTGTGGGTTGTTGTATAAATAATAACTAGCACTGCTCTTTCTCCATAATAGGCATTCAGTTTCTGTTTGTTAAATTGAATTTTAATTAATTAAGTCCCAGATGTTGAAATGAATGCTCTTTTATTAAGGCACATCATTTTGAAAAAGGATTTGTGACATGAACATTGAGAGAAAAATCTAGGCTGGGAGAAATAGTAGAGAAAATGGTTGTAATTGTCCAGGAAATAGCACGTTTGTTGTTTCCTCTTCTATGTTGTCACAATTAATTTTATAGTACCCTTTTAAAACTTATCTCAATATAATTATGTAGTTATATATCTGTATCATCACTAGACCACAAATTCAATAATAATGAATTATGTTTTATTTGATGTTGCATTTAAATGTCTTGCACAGTGCTTGACCCATTGTTTATACTGTAAATGCTTATCATATGCTGAATGAATAAATGTACAAACAAAAGACTCAAATCTGGAGATGCTTGCATCTCTCAAAGGAAATCTAGGAATATTGTATTGCTGTTTAAATCTGTGACTTGAAAATGTATAATTATTTTATTCTCATTATTCTTTTGATATTGAAAAAATGGAATAATAACCAGAGTAATTATCTACATTTTCCTGAATTTTGTCTTCACTTACTAAGAGACCTCTCAATCTTTGTTCCATAAATTACTTTTCTTCCAGTTATTCTAGGACTCAGAGAATTCCCTTTTTCAAATGATCAAATCTTTCAGCGAACACGTGAATGTTATATTTTTTTTTTTTTTTTTTTTTTTTTTTTTTTTTTTACCAACAGTCACATTGCTCTTTAGTTAAGTGTGCTGCTGACATCTCTGATGTCTGCAAAGCTGAGTAAAGGTGGCTTATCCATTTGTCTGCCCATAGTTTAGTCCATAACAGGCCTGCCAGGAAAACTGATCCTAGGGAAAAAAACATTGATAGACAGATAATTTTCTTTTTAAATTTTTTTTCAGTTATTGTGGGTACATAATAGTTGTATATATTAATGTGGTACATGGGATGTTTGGAAATGGGCATACAATGTGTAATAATCAAATCAGGGTAATTGGAGTATCCATCATCTCAAGTATAACTATTTGAAAATAGTTAGCAAATTATTGTTAACTATAGTCACTCTATATTGTGCTGCCAAATACCAGATCTTATTCATTCTACCTGTAATTTTGCATCCGTTAGCCATTTCTATGTTAGCCCCCACTCCCCGCTACCCTTCCCAGCCTCTAGTAACCATCAATCTACTCTCTATCTCCATGAATTCAATTACTTTATCTCCCATATATGAGTGAGAACATGTGATATTTGTCTTCCTATGCCTGGCTTATTTTACTTAACATCATGAAAATTTTCTTAGGTCAAGTCAAGGGAATAGACCTCCTCTTTTGGAACAATGAAACATCTCAGAAGCTCATTTAACCCAATGTGGGTAGACTTTTAATGGACAAGTTTCTTACATTCTCTGGACTTCAACAATTACAGTGATAGACACATTTATTGTTCAATCTGGAACACACACATACACACACCACACACTCATATAGACCAAACTTGTGATTTTAATTACTAAGAAATTAGATTACACTGATGAGTTCATGTCCTTTGTAGGGACATGGATGAAGCTGGAAACCATCATCCTTAGCAAACTATCACAAGGACAAAAAACCAAACACCGCATGTTCTCACTCACAGGTGGGAATTGAACAATGAGAACACATGGACACAGGAAGGGGAACATCACACACCGGGGCCTGTTGTGGGGTGGGGGGAGCGGGGAGGGATAGCATTTGGAGATATACCTAATGCTAAATGACGAGTTACTGGGTTCAGCACACACCAACATGGCACATGTATACATATGTAACTAACCTGCACATCGTGCACATGTACCCTAAAACTTAAAGTATGATTAAAAAAAGAAAAGAAATTAGATTAGACAACCTCTAATGTTCTCTCAACTGAGAGACTATATTACACACTCATTCAAGCATTCACTCATTCATTTAATAAATACTATAAATTCATTCAAATAATACTATACTATAGAAATTTATTCAATAAATACATTCATTCATTCATTCAATAAAGAAGATGTTAGGTAAGTATGAAGGCTAAGTCCAAAAATACAACAAACACAAAAAAAGTTGGAGAAGTGAGTCACCACTTTAGTTTTATCCTCACTTTGCAGCATTCCATTTAATATTTTAACTATTTAAGTGTTTTGACTTATAGTAACATTACAAGAAGTATAGTAATGGTAGTAGTAACCTTATAAGAAGAAAAGCCAGTAAATAAAAATAAAAAAAAAATTGGCCTATAGGGTAGGATAAAAATCAAGAGTCATGGGTTATGGGAGCAAAGGGAGAAGAGAATTTATGTACTTCTCAGATGTTAGAGAATAAAAAAAGCATGTTGAGTAGGATAAAAGCCACATCAAAGAGAAACTGGGAGCCAAAGAAATCAATCAACCCCATTATTTACTTAACCAAAGTCATGGATTTAGTTTATGTGATATTTATTTACCTTTTTTGCTCTAGGTGCTGCAGTAAGTGTTGGCAATATAAGGACTAATGTAAAATAGTTTCTATTTGACTAATGTAAAATAGTTTGCAGCTTAAAGAAACTACTTGAACTTTCTTTTTTAACTTTTATTTTAGGTTCAGGGAAACGTGCAATTTTTCAATACAGGTAAATGTGTCACAGGGGTTTTGTGTACGGATTATTTCATCACCCAGGTACTAAACTTAGTACCCAATAGTTATTTTTTCTGATTGTCTCCCTCCTCCCACCCTCCACCCTCAAGGAGGCCCCAGTGTTTGTTATTCCCTTTATTTCTCATTATTGAGCTCCCACTTGTAAGTGAGAACATGTAGTATTTGGTTTTCTGTTCTTGCCTTAGTTTGCTAAGGATAGTGGCTTCCAGCTCCATCTATGAAGAAACTACAGGAACTTTAGAAGGCATTAGAGTCACCAGTGCTTCTTCTTAACATTCTCCAGATCCCATCCCACAAAGTTTTTGATTTAATGTAAATTAAATTATTGTCCAGAAAAAAAGAATTTTTTAAAAATAAGCAACCTGCATGATTGTGAGTAGGTGATTGAAGGGGCATCCTGCAATAAAACAGCTTTAGTGATTATACAAAGAATTCACTTCAAGATTAATAGCTGCAAAAGGAGCTTTAAATATAAAATTGTTTCTTATTTGATCTTAAAATTTTCTTTCAGAATTTGAATCAAAAAATAGGTTCTAATTTATTTCATTTGTCATCTTGTATTCCATTTTATTATCTAAGCTTCTGAAAATCAAAATTGTTACATGGTGTTTGGAAAATATTTAAGGAACTAACTCTTTTGTTAGCCTAAAAAATGAGAGATAAGGTTGAATAGCTACATTATTACACATAAGCACTATTTTATGAAGATGTACACTGAAATTATATAGGATTTCAACATAATTTGTTAAAAAAAAAAGGTTGTGGGATTTAAGATTTAAAAATGAATTTTTGGTTATAAATATAACCAAAAATAAGGACAAATTATGAATATCAACTGGATAAATTCTGCTCATGTGTGTGATGCAGGTAGAAGAAATAACTATCTACCATTATTAATTTAGGCATTGCCCATGTTAGTCTAATGTAATTAATACATACAGAATTCTAAGAGTGTTCCAAAATATGATTTTTATACTCCCAACAAGAGGAAGAAAACACCTAAATACACGGTTCCATGATTCTGACCCCCTTTACCTCAATTTGTATAGGTCAAGTGGTCTCAGCTGGATCCCTTGGTTTCAGCTAGGTCTAAGCGTGTCTTGTCAGCTCAGTTACAGAGTCAAAATTTGCATGAGGGTTTGTTAAAACAGGTGTAACAAAACACACACACTTAAGAAAACAAAAACAAGGTAAGAACAACCAGCGGTATGTATCTGGTATGTTGGGCCCTTGACCTGAATTCCTTGATTTTTGATGAAACTCCAAGCAAATGAGATGGGATGTCTGGAAGAGCTATATTTACTAGAACTTTAGTGATAGATTGAGAACCTGAGCAATATTGCTTTTTTAGTTACATAAGAAAGTAGTCACAAAGTGAGGGAGAGGAGCAGTCTCCTCAGTAAGGTATGGCTTTGATTGACAGAAGACTACTGTGCGTATATGAGCTCTATTGAGAGCTTTAGCCCCTTGGCAGTAGTTGTCAGAATGTCATTCACATGCAGACAGGAGAGACCTCCCATGCACATTACACTGTGTAGGTCCTCAAGACTTCAGCACTGATCATGACTAGGGTAGATGAAGGAATGTCGCTGGACATGGAGAAAACGTACATGACATTATCTGTGAACTCCCTGAAATTATAGAGTAAGATATAACAGGATGGCCACAATCTCCTATTAGTATCTAAGGAAAAGATAAGCAGAGAAGCATGAGTTATTGCTCTTTGCACTTTGAAAACAAGAGTCTCACCTTAAAATAATTGGTGATCTATGTACATAAGATCTGAGTATGTGCATATAAAAATAATTGTCTGCAAGGATAGTGCCTGTCCTTAGACTATATTAAGCAATACATTACTTAGAAAAATGGTATGGAATCCAGTGTGGAATTCTTGTTCTTGTACGATTAAGTTTTCTTTAGTTTACAGTGTAATTATTTCAGAGAGCAGGTCAGAAATTACTGTCATCAACTGGATACACTGAACATATCAGTCAGTATCACCAAAGCAAACAAAATTCACAGGTGGTTCAAATGTTAGGAATTTCAAACAGAGACATAGACAAAGTTAAGGGAGCATGTAAGGGATGCTGAGGATCTCAGACATCATCAGGACTGGGGAAGCATTACTTCTACTGGGACTGAAATTATGTTACCAGAGATTAATGATACTGGGAGCTAAAGGAAAGGCCACCTTGTGGTGCTGTGAAGGAATGCAATTATTGTCAAAAAAGAGGCTGGGCACAGTAGCTCCTGCCTGTAATCCCAGCATTCTGGGAGGCCGAGGCAGGCGGATTGACTGAGTTCAGGAGTTTGAGGCCAGCCTGGGCAACATGGTGAAACCCTGTCTCTACTAAAATACAAAAAAAATAGCATGGTGGTACATGCCTGTAATCCCAGCTACTGGGGAGGCTGAGGCACAAGAATTACTTGAACCCAAGAGGTGGAGGTTACAGTGAGCAGAGATAGCACCACTGTACTCCAGCCTGGGTGACAGAGCAAGACCCCTTCTCAAAAGAAAAAAAAAAAGTTAGTGCTGAAAGCCAATTGGTTAGGGAATCTGGTGATGTAATATATTGGATCAGCCACCCTTCATCCCCACCTCAGAGGAGGGCAGAGGATTGAGAATAGATTCTTGAAGTGGATACTGGGGATAACCCACAGAGTTTACTCTTAATTCTTGTTTAGACAGATAATTCAGAACCTTTTTTCTCAGTTGCTGGGTAATTTCTAGAGTATTCCTTTTGTTCAGGCTACAGCAAGGGTCGAATTTTAATGCAGCCAAACTAGATATGCTTTGCCTGTGCAATACCATATAACTGAAAATTTAGCTATTGTACATTGAGCTGACTCAAATGTACATTACATATTCTTTGTAGAATTGATTAATGAAACAAGTGTTTATATGTTAGAATATCGTTTAAGAGTTAATATAATTTAAGTAGCTGAAAGAAAAAAGAAATAAAAAAATTTTAGGCAAGTGTTGTATTATACAATATCCTTTTATTCAAAACCTATTTTAAATACATCTCTGTTCATATCGTAAGTGTAGGCACTGTATTTTGCATGTACAGTGTCTTGATCTGTGCTATACACAAATGCCATGGTTCAATTTACATCCACCTACCTTGCTCAATTAGTGTATTTTTAAATAGCTAAGTAAAGCTTTTTTTTTTTTAATCCAAAATAGCATCCTGTGAAATGCTTAGGTCCAAAATAGAATCTATGTGAAATCCAAAAAACCAAAATAGAATTCCTACAACTCTTCAAATCTAAAACACTTGAAAATAGCTTCAGTGGGTGTGACATATCCATCACTTTCTTATTGACTTGGGGTCACCTCTTAGGACTTCTCTGTAGGTTACTTAAAAATAAAAACACAAACAAATACACACCAAAAACCTCCTACTGTAATTCCAAATACGTAGAATTTATTTCTGGATTTCAGTTATCACTAGCTAGCACCCCAGGAATGAAGTTTTATAGATGAAGCATGGTGTATGTGTGTGTGTGTGAGAGAGAGAGAGAGCTTGATTACGTAAATAGCTAGTAGATATCAGTTTAGTTAACTGATATTTTTACCAATGTAAATCTTCCTTCAGATTGTATTTCTAATACTGGCAACAAGATGCAGTCTACTGAGCTCTTTGTGATCAAAAGTCACCTAGGGTACTGACTTCTAAGCAGACACACCTTTCCTTTTTTCCTTGGAAAAAATAGCTATATAGGAAAATAAGGCTATATAGTACTATAGTACACATGTCACTTATCATTTCTAAGAGTCACCAAAAACATATTAAAGTCACAAAGCCCATGTTAAAATCTTGTTCAGCAGAGTTAGAAAGTGAATACAGAAAGAGGAAATATATTCAAGGAAAGGAAATGAAGGAAGAATCCAATGCTAGTAGTTGTCACTTACTAAGTTATTATATATGAATCCCTTTCCCATCTCCTGAAAGCTTCATTGTTGGTGATCTCAATCCATGCTAGGGAAAGAAAATAAAAAACCAACTGTGTGTGTGTTGGGAGGGGGTGTGGGGGTATGTGTGTGTGTATGTGTGATATTCCCATCTCTGTCATCTATTAACTGTGTGGCTTTGATCGAGTTATTAAAACGTCTAAGACTTAGCTTCTTTTAGAAAGTGCTACATAGAGATTGGCTATTTTTTATTACAAACCAAGCATTTTGCACTTACAATATCTAATCATCAGAGTTATACTTCAAGTCAGATATCTTTTTCAGTTTTAGAGATAATTGTATGGAGGTTCAGAGAAGAGTTGAGAACATTGCTCAGGATATGTAGGTACAAAGTGACAGAGCTGGAACTTGAAACACAATTCTTATTGTTTTATTCTCCATTGTATGCGCTTATATCCAAGAAGTGGTCAGGGACAAGCACAAGGAAGCCCACGTAGATTATACTAATAATTTTGGCCTTTAAGAAAACAAAAACGGCATTGTCAATATTTAAAATAGAAGACTAATTGATCTGATCAATCCTGATTTTGCTTTAAAGTTTGCCTTCTATGTGTAGAATAAAGAATAGATGATAGAGGGGTATGAGTGTATCTGAGGAGTTCAGTGTCTCCTTGATGGAACTGAAAAAGAAAATATAGACAAATCTGAGAAATATTTAGCAGGACAAAGACACCAGTTAGAACATATATTTGGAAGAGAGAACAGAATTAGGAAAATACAGCTCCAAATAAGACACAAAATACTTCACCAAATTGGCATCTTCCTTTTGATTCTCTCTTTAAAAAGAATCTACCCATTGCTGGTGTAGTGTGCAGGAAGTAATTATCTAGTATTTATGACTAAATATATTGTACTTTTGTTTCCACTACTTTCACATTATTTCCTAGATTACAGTTGATTTTTCTTTTTACTACCCTTTATGGTTGTTTTCAAGAAGATTCCTTTTTTGAACACTTATGATGTATATCTTGATACTCTAATCTAGCTCTATTTTCTGATAGATGATATGTCATTTTTGTCTCATCTCAAGATATGTATAGTGTTTGACAAGATTGCCTTAAGTAGCTGGAATTTTGATAGTGGCACTTCCTTGCCATTATTTTTCTTTCATTATATACCAGGATAAATCCCTTCCTCGCTTCTGTCCTTGACCTATGTATTGGTCCTAGGTTCTGCTTTGCATATGAGCTACAAATTAGCCATGGATTGCCAAATCTAACATTGAATGATGGGTGCTTTCCATTTTCAAACTGAAGAATACTATTTTCAATGGAATCGAAATGAAAGAAAGTATAAAGACTTTTTGTTTCACTTTTAGAATTTGCTTATTGTTATATTTCATGAGTAGTTTTATGAGTATGGGAGTTTTACAGACATTATAGATGATCCTCCCTGAACACCAGCTAATCTTGCTGGTAAATAATTATGAATTTTGGTTCAGTTTTGGTTTTGACCAACCAAGTAGCAGATAGCATACTTACACATTCACATTTTTTAGATGATTCTATAATGTCACTCAAATAAACAGTAAATCTATATTCAGCCTTCTTCAGATGGACTTCAATATATCAATTCATTTTACATCAGCATACTTGTCAAATGTATATGAAATATAAAAAAATTACATGAATTTCCCATGAATGTTTTTAGTCATGAAATAGTATTATATACTTTCAAGTATACTGTTTTCTAACAAACTTCTTTCAAACTATGCACATAATTGGAGATGAAGATCCAATAAGTCTGTATTATAGCATGATGTGCTGAGTATAACACTGTAAACAAATGGGCTTCTTCAATTGCATCATACACATATACATGGAGGAAAAATTCTGAACTTTAGCCAGGTGTTCTACAATATGACAGACAGTCTTTATTTAAAAATCTGAATTGGTTTAATGTTTTATAGTTTTATTTTAGGTTCAGGGGTACATGTGCAGGTTTGTTACATGAGTAAATTGAATGTAAAACTGCCAAAATTTTAAATAGCTAGATTTCTTAATTACATCTTGATGGAAGACAAAAGAATTTTGTAAACAATTAGTCCTCTGTTATGTTGTGTATCAGATAACATGTTACATTTCTCTTGTTCTGCTGACTTGAACTTATCAAGACTTGAGTGTACCTTTTTTATTTTTTTTCCTGAAGCTCTGCTACACAACAGATGGGATGTCTAACATCCTTTTCTATTTAAAACATGCAAGTTCTAATTAACAGGAGGGTTTTAGAATGTTAAACCAGCCAGCCATAAGAAATGTGTCATGCAGTTTCCTGTCATTCTAATTAATTAGATAGCATTATTTGTTGTCCCCAATGAACCTAAATGAGCTCAATGCCAGGATAATAGCTTCATTCTTATCAAAGGTTTGTTTTCATATTATCTGCTTGGATTGAAGCAAAAAATCCAGTATTCCAAGATTATCCCTAATTTATGAGGACTATGATTTATATATGAAACCTATGTATTTAAACTTAGTACTACAAGCAGCCTATTATTGCATGCTATTCTTCTTCTAAAACTACTGATGAAAAGAAATGCTATGTAAATTATTAGTGTGCGAACTATAAATAAAATATAATATATGAAAATTTAGCATTAGTTATTGGGAAGCAAATGAACATAGAATTAAATGTCAAATGAAAATCAGGAGACAAATTAGAAGACAAACTAACTTAAAATATTTAATCTTAATCTGAAGGCCATCCTGTGAGATTTTAAAGTGAAGGAGACATGCTAAGTAAAATAATAATGACAATAGGTAATTAAGCAAAAGTGAAAAATACTAATTTCACTACATGATTCCAGCAAGTATGTTTAGATCATTGCACCATATAATTATTTACTTATTATTACCATCCTTAAAAATGTCTACTTACTCAAAACATTTCACTAATTATATATTTCTTTTCTTTCTCCCCACTAGCTGTGCTTTGATATTTTCTGCAAATTTATTTAAATAAATAGTTTATTTAAATATATTTCACTTAGATTTCAAAAGTCTAAACATATATTTACCAACACAAACTCTTATTTTTGTATATAAAAATTTAAATCTTCATGCTGGTAATTGATGTAATCTCCAATAATAAATAAGATCTAGTGTGTATTTGATGTGGCTTCTTTTTTCTTTTTTCTTTTTTTTTTTTTTTGAGAAGGAGTCTCACTCTGTAGCCCAGGCTGGGGTGCAGTAGTGCAATTTCGGTTCACTGCAACCTCCACCTCCCGGGTTCAAGTGATTCTCCTGCCTCAGCCTCCTGATTAGCTGGAATTACAGGCACCTGCCACCACGCCTGGCTAATTTTTGTATTTTTAGTAGAGACAGGGTTTATGCCATGTTGGTCAGGCTGATCTTGAACTCCTGACTTCGTGATCCGCCTGCCTTGGACTCCCAAGTGCTGGGATTACAGGCATGAGCCGCTGCGCCCGGCTTGATGTGGCTTCTAAGAAGATATTTGTATAATCACATTGACATCATCTAGAAATAAGTGGCAAAAGTAATAGAGCTTAAAAGTTGCCACGACATTCCTATTATTGCTTTGGAAAAGTCTTCCACCACTGCTATGCCATAATTAAGTATTAATTGATAGAAATATGTGCTTTATCTTTGGTAGTACTTCAAAACCGTCAGCAACCAGTACATTCTCTTCAGCTCATTTATTTCAGTTGAAAGACTACTGGTTTTCTAGCATCCACATAAATTTTGCTCATGAAATCCTCCTTCATTTACATAATTGTAATTAAGCACTCTCTTCCTTAAAATTTTCAAGCCCAGTTTCACATTTTCATTGCTTTTATATTTCAGTGTCTATAACATCTACTAAGCCATGAGTTGACAAACTTTTTCTGTAAAGGGTCAAATAGTAAACATACTAGGCTTTGCAGGCCATTCAGTCTCTGACACAACTGTTCAACTGTGTCATTGTGGTGTTGGCAAACAGCCATAGGAAATGTGTAACTAAATGGTCATGGGTGCACTGCAATAAAAATTAATTTACCAAAGTAGGTAGTGTGTTTGATTTGGCCCACAGACTGTAGTTGACCCACCCTCATGTTCTATAGTTGGCCCTCCCTCATGTTAGACTGTAGGCTTCTTCAGGGAAGAGACCATATCTTATTCATCTTCACCACACGGTGTCTGTCACAGGAATTTGCACATTTTAGGGCCTTCAAAATTCATTGAATTACTGGGAGACATGTTACCATAGTATAATATACTGTACAGTCAATCATATAAGTTATGAGGAGTACATAAAGTAAAAAAAAAAGGAGGTGATGCAGAGAAAACAGGAGTAAAATGAAAATCATCTATGTTGTCATTTTAAACTATTTTCCTTATTTAGAAATTATATTACAAGAAAAAATTAAATCAATGATAATTTATGGCATATTTCACTGTGTTTGTGAGAATTCAGTCCTTTTCCATGATGAGCACATAATAGAGCTAGGTAGAAAGACAGTATCCCAAACGCCTTAATAAAGTGGTGAGCACAGATCCATTGTTACACAACATATGAAGTACTTCCAAAAAGAATTCACATGTGCTTCAGACACGAGAAGAGTTTTTGAAGGTTCAAAACAGTTAGTGTTTGAGACTATAGAAAGTTGGTCGCCTACTCAAAAAGAAAGTGAAACACTGAAGTAACTGCTGCTTTGAAGCTTACTCTCTAAATTCATTTAACAAATGAAGTAGAGGTACAGACTACAAATAAGGGAAGTCCTTTCATTTTCCCAAAATATTGCTGGAAGGTATGCCATAAAGACAACTGTATTTCTTCAGACCTGGATTTCAGAGTTGAACTCGTGACCAAGATTTCTGCTTTAAATAAGTCAAAGTTGTGACTAGCTTTGTGTAATGACAAACTTGCAACTGCGAAGGGCTTATTTATTCACAGTGGTGCACCAAGTTCCATAAAATGTGAATATACCGTTTTAAAAATTTCAGTTATACACATCATGAGCTTGAGGAAATGGAAAAACAAATATATGGAGATATTGTAGGGACAGAAGAAAATATTGGTCTGGAAGTTATATGTGAGGTCAGGGCTAAAAATACTGATTTGGGAGTCATGGATAAAGAGATCTCTTGGAGAAGGAGTTTTGACTTTCCTGCAGTTGGAATGATGGAGTAGAAAATCCACTGTACAAACATTAAAAAGTATGAGGCCCACATTTGTGGTTGGTTGGTTGACTCTATGAACTTATTTCCCTGTCTTTAGACTAAGAGAGATGTCTTAGAAGACCTTCAGATTCTTTTCAACAGTGAAATTATTCATTTATGCATGAGGCCTCCTTCAATTAAAATGAATGCATATGTCACATTAAATGTCATAATTGAGCTTATATTCATATTTCTACCACAATAAACCACAGTAGAATATTTAATTAGGGCTTATTGTGTTTTCCCATTTAGAATTCATATGAGCTTCATGAGGTTTCAAATCCCTTAAGAAAGATGTTCAACCAGTTAAGTTTATTTTATTTTCTTCATTTATGTTCCCTATAAGTAAACTTGTTCCAAGACATCTTTCTATTTGAGATGCTTCCGATTGAAATTTTTGCAATAATTACAATATGAATATTGGTATTAATGGTGATACTGCTAGTATTCCTACTGGAAAGCAGATTTGCCCATGACTCATTATCGATTATATAATTTCTCATAAGAAATTGAAATGTAATATGATTTTCATACAAATTTACCTATATTTGCATAATATTAATAACAATTTTAATCTAGTTGTTATCCTTAAGTACAAGATATTTCAACTTAATCTTCCTTAGTTCTTACGGAGTGGTTAAGCTCTTGTACTACAGTAGATATTAGCTGTTTAGTCAGAATCTGTATGCAAGGAAAAATAAAAAGGAAATGTTTAGAACATATGCCATAGCAAAACTATTAATTAGACAAGCCATTCCTACTAATTTGTTTGAAAATAAAATTTAACCAGATTTTACCAAAATAAAGATGTCTCATACTCTGATGATAATTATATATGTTTCCTAATTTTCTTAAAATTAAAAAATAAATATAGACAGATGATGTGGAAAGAAATTCGGAAAGCCCTAAATTAGAAGACAAAGGTAAATTTAGATCATTCTCTAAGGGTAGCACAGATATTTCTGGAATGACTGACAGACAAAATGAGATCTTCTATAGTGTTGGTGCCAATAATGAGATAGTTAAATTCTTAACATAGGATTAAACAGAAGAAATAGAGATAAAGGTAGAATCAGAAATGTTGAAAAAAATTGGATACCTTGCTTCAAAATATGTAAAAAATATATTTACTAAAATAATTATGTTTTACTACTCTTGACTATCTTTGAAACCAACTGTGAATTAATTCACAGTTGACAATAAAACAATCCAAACTATTTCTGTAGCTTTGGAGCCTTTCATCAGGACCAGCAAGCATGTAGAAACACAAGGTGCATACAGTTCCCTCATAAAAAGGCAGTAAACATAGGGGATGTACTAATTTTCTATTGCTGCGTAACAAGTTTCCACAAACTAAACAACAGCCATGTATTAGCTCACAATTCTAGAGGTCAGAAGTCTGGCATGACATGGCTTAGTTCTCTGCTCAGGGTTATCACAAGCTTGAAATCAAGACTCTGTTCAGGCTGAGTTTTTGTCTTGAAGTTCTGGGGAAAACCTGTTTCTAGGTTCATTCCTGTGGTTAACAGAAGTCAGTTCCCTGCCTTTGCCATTCTCCGGTCCCCTCTTTCCCTCACTGCTGTTGGATGAAGACTGCTCTTAGCTGCTAGAGCCTATCTCTCTCCATTGGCAATTCAGAAGAGTCGGATGTCTGATTTCTTCCAGACTGAGCACAGTTCATCTCTGTGACTTCTGTTCTGTGACCAACTAGAAAAGAATCTCTGCTTTTAAAAGGTTCATGTGATTAGAAAAGGCACAGCCAAATTGTCTTCCTATTTGAGGTCAACTGTGCTATATAACGTAACCTAATCAAAGTAGTAATATTTATCAAATGCACAGTTCCAAGGATTATACAGGGTGCCATTGTAGAATTCTGCTTATCACTGGACTCTGGAACCTGAGGACCTGTCTTTACATCTTGACTCTGCTGATTTCTAGTTGTGTGATCGTGAGAAGTCTTATGATTTATTCCTTCCTCAGACTTATTTGTAAAATTGGCATAATACTATTGTGAGAAGTTTACACTGATATTAACTCCTGAATTCATGTTAGTTAGCTATTATCATTAATTTACAAGACTATATAGACAATGGGGAGAAGAAATGGTATGAACAAATAGTTCAAAGTAAGCCTGTCCTTGAAATAAAGATGAGATGAGATACATCTGTTTGTCCTTCTCTTAGCGCATTTCAGTTTCTATGACCCTCCCTTGATGAAAGTATCTTGCAACGCTAAAGTTCTAGAATTAAAAATATGAATTTTGGGTACAATTTCACAACTAAATATGACCAAAGCAACCCCTTCATCTGCCATACCTGGGGAAAACAATGATCTTTTATAGTATTGGGAGTAAAATGGTTAATAGACTTAGAAAGTGTGTATCCATCAACAACGGTCAAAAAATAAATGAAAAGGAATTTTCAGGGTAACAGTGCACTGATCTGAAATTTAATTAATGCACTGAATTTATATAATCACCCCTGAAGGAGATATGACTTCACTTGTAAATTCAAATTGATCTAACTACAGAAGCCAAAATTAAACAACTTTACAGCCCTGTTCTTTTTACTATATAAAATGCATTTTGATAAAATGACTACTGCAGTTATTATATATCTTTCCTCCTTTTCAGAATCATCTATTAACAATTTTATAAAAGTACTTGCTGGCCTAACTAAAACATGTACATCTTTTGGTATCTTAATATCAGCTACCTTCATGAAAAACAGTCTCCACTCTGCACTGAAGTTTTCCCTTATTCTCTGTGATACATGCCCTCTACCGTGGTTATGACTTTGAGGGTATTGCCTGAGATTTACAATAAAAAATGTGATGGTTCCTATCCATGAGCAAGGAATGTTCTTCCATTTGTTTGTGTCCTCTTTTATTTAGTTGAGCAGTGGTTTGTAGTTCTCCTTGAAGAGGTCCTTCACATCCCTTGTAAGTTGGATTCCTAGATATTTTATTCTCTTTGAAGCAAATGTGAATGGGAGTTCACTCATGATTTGGCTCTCTGTCTGTTATTGGTGTATAGTGGTATTGTGAAAATGGCCATACTGCCCAAGATAATTTATAGATTCAATGCCGTCCCCATCAAGGTAACAATGGCTTTCTTCACAGAACTGGAAAAAACTACTTTAAAGTTCATATGGAACCAAAAAAGAGCCTGCATTGCCAAGTCAATCCTAAGCCAAAAGAACAAAGCTGGAGGCATCATGCTACCTGACTTCAAATTATACTACAAGGCTACAGTAACCAAAACAGCATGGTACTGGTACGAAAACAGAGATATAGACCAATGGAACAGAACAGAGCCCTCAGAAATAATACCACACATCTACAACCATCTGATCTTTGACAAACCTGACAAAAACAATAAATGGAGAAAGGATTCCCTATTTAATAAATGATGCTGGGAAAACGGGCTAGCCATATGTAGAAAGCTGAAACTGGATCTTTCCTTACACCTTGTGCAAAAATTAATTCAACATGGATTAAAGACTTAAATGTTAGACCTAAAACCATTAAAATCCTAGAAGAAAACCTAGACAATACCATTCAGGACATAGGCATGGGCAAGGACTTCATGTCTAAAACACCAAAAGCAACGGCAACAAAAGCCAAAATTGACAAATGGGATCTAATTAAACTAAAGAGCTTCTTCACAGCAAAAGAAACTACCATCAGAGTGAACAGGAAACCTACAGAATGGGAGAAAATTTTTGCAATCTACTCATCTGACGAAGGGCTAATATCTAGAGTCTACAAAGAACTCAAACAAATTTACAAGAAAAAAAATAAACAGCCCCATCAACAAGTGGGCAAAGGATATGAACAGACACTTCTCAAAAGAAGACATTTATGCAGCCAACAGACACATGAAAAAATGCTCATCATCACTGGCCATCAGAGAAAGGCAAATCAAAACCACAATGAGATACCATCTCACACCAGTTAGAATGGTGATCATTAAAAAGTCAGGAAACAACAGGTGCTGGAGAGGATGTGGAGAAATAGGAACACTTTTACACTGTTGGTGGGACTGTAAACTAGTTCAACCATTGTGGAAGACAGTGTGGCGATTCTTCAAGGATCTAGAACTAGAAATACCATTTGACTCAGCAATCCCATTACTGGGTATATACCCAAAGGATTATAAATCATGCTGCTATAAAGACATATGCACACGTATGTTTATTGCTGCACTATTCACAACAGCAAAGACTTGGAACCAACCCAAATGTCCATCAATGATATGGACATTTAGAAATGTGCACATTAAGAAAATGTGGCACATATACAACCTGGAATACTATGCAGCCATAAAAAAGGATGAGTTCATGTCCTTTGTAGGGACATGGATGAAGCTGGAAAGCATCATTCTCAGCAAACTATTGCAAGGACAAAAAAAAAACAAACACCGTATGGTCTCACTCATAGGTAGGAATTGAAAATGAGAACACTTGTACACAGGAAGGGGAACATTACACACCAGAGCCTGTTGTGGGGTAGGGGGAGGGGGGAGGGATAGCATTAGGAGATATACCTAATGTAAATGATGAGTTAATGGGTGCAGCACACAGACATGGCACATGTATACATATGTAACAAACCTGCACGTTGTGCACATGTACCCTAGAACTTAAAGTATAATAAAACAAAATGTGATGGGTGTAAAGGCTGTTGCATTCAAGTTCTATGTCCATGTTTTATTCCTGGCATAAGAGCCTGACTTGATTAGCTGGTCAACCATCCTAGGGGCTGGAAACTTGTTGCCTTTTGAGAATCAACTTTGATGATGATTCCTGAAATCTGTGGGTTTATTGATAAAAAACTTGAATAAAAAATAATAACTGTGTTTGGAGCTCTTGCTGCTAAACTCTGTTCATCTATTAGGGTGCCTCTTTTCTATCTACGGTCAGTTCAAATTTTTCAGGTTGCTGGTTTCTCATGGCTAGATTAAATTTTGTCTAAGCTGCTTTAGCCAATTGCCTTGCCCTATCCCAGCTGATGATTCTCTTTCTTCTGTCAGCCCTGGTAGATTCTGTAGTCCCATTGTTCTTAATCAGGTCTTGCCTATCTTTGGATAAGTGTTAATAAATGTGGCCTAACTGCACAGTACTAAATTGTAGAGAAGCAATACCAGCATAAGGACAGATAAAACTGTGCTCTGCATTACTCTAATCCAACAGTGAATACTAAGACATATTTTTGTCTGTTGAGGAGCTGTTAACGCTTTCAATATAATCGATGAGAGCCTGTCATTGAATGCTGTTAAAATGGACTAGAACACTTCACAGATTTTCAATACTGTTGTGTTTTTCTCCATACAGTTATGCCTAAAGCAAGCATCAGCCATTGGTTGATGGTTTATATTAAAATCAAGAGAATCTCTACCTAGGCATAGGGATTTTTGCCCCTATTTATTGAGATATTATTCATAGACCACCTATGGTAATAAATACCTAGAGTTTTTGTATTTATTAAGTTTATTTATTTTATTTGTTTAATGCAAATTGTCTGATGCCATTACATTTAGACTGAATTAATATTTGGATTCAGCCAGCTCACCAGATGATTTCTTTATCTATTGCCTAGGACAATGCTGGCAAAAATTCAACTGCCCTATAATAAAATATAAAAATTCTAACAAATACTTCTGTCAGACTCCAAGTCTATTCGTTTGCTATTATATGTTATAGAAAAAATATAAAGTGCAAATTACAGTAATTAAGTTTATTCTGAATTTTCAAGACATTCTGCTTCATTTGGAACAATTATTTTTGCGGGTTTTTTATGTCAGTTATACAAAATAGGAGATTATTATATAGATGCTGAGAAAAGGAAATGAAAACATTTATACCTGGCTTGGGTCATGTCATAGAACTTTCCGGGATCAACAAAGTTCAAATAATCATATCCCCTGAAAAATGACTGACATCAGCCTTCAGTCTCACACTATGATTTTATTTTTGTAAATTTTGAAATGATACATTAATGTATGCCCCAATGCCTAGACAAGGGATGATTCTGTTTATGAGAACTAAGCCTCTCTAGCTATAAGCAGAACTGTGATGTGAGGGTAGTATTTTATTGAAAGATTCAGAAAGACAGGTTAGGAATGTACAGAATCATTATAAGTTAGTTTGCACAAAGGCATACAAATATATACACAGAAAAACTGTGTAACTTGAGCAGTTACATAAATCATGCTGATCTAACAAGCTTCAAACAAGTGGAAGTCAGGCCCTTGTCTTGTCTCTAAAGACATTCTTTGCCTTTTGGTTGAACCCCTCTCTTTCCAAGCAGAGTTGACCTCAGACTTCTCTCTAACATTAATCTCCAATAGCTAGGTAACAAAGGTAAATTCAGTAAAGGCATTACTGTCATCCTGGGAAATTGGAGGGTGAGCTACAATGCCTATGCAGCAAAGCTGAGTAAACCAGAAATAAGAAAGATAAACAATCACTGGACACATTCCTCTCACACAAACGCATTCTCATCAAGTTGCTACAACCACAGGGTCCCAAAGGAGGAACTGGCAAGAAAAACACAAATGAAAAAATAAAACCTATTCACAATTTCAGTGTTTGTTGAGACAAAGTAATTACAGAACTATCAGGCCCAATTACAAAGCACACAGAGTCAATGGGCATGAAGTATTTAGAAAGACAAGTAGAGAAGCTGTTTGACCAACATCCTTCCATTCAGTGCAACCCAGCTCAGGGGCTTCTTGCTCCCAGTTTGTAAGTCAGAAAACTACAATGTGTAATTGCATTGCTTGTTCATTCTGCCCTTAAACATTTACCACAGAGAATTAATTTCTCCATGAGATCTTCTATTGCAACTTAGAAAATGCTGATTATTTGCTCCATTCCCATTGCAGGGATTTCCTTCTTTTTCATAAATTCTCTGCTTTCTTTCTCTTAATATTTTGATTTATGCAGTGCACATGTCAATCTAATGTTTCAGAAAGATTTTGCATCAACATCTTTTGCAAAATGTATATTCTATACATATTTTGAAATCTTTCATACATTCAGAAGTAATATTAGAAGATTAATTATAAAACTCCAACTCCATCTCCATTTCTAAAATATGTACATAGGCCATGATCCCAGAGATATACGGCACGGGATGTCAGATTTTTCAGTTTCCACCTATGCTAGAATCTAATCTCTAAGTAACTTGGCAATGATTAAAAAATACAATAAAATATTGCTTGTAGTAATTTTATTTACAACAGAATAAGAATGGCAATTGACATCTGGAACTGTCATAAATATATGTTACAAAAACCTCTACATATGTTATTTCATGTGATTCTTTGATTCCTATAACTTTTTTTTTTTTTTAAAGCTTGGGCAGTATGATCCTCCTCTCAGATGAAGAAATAGGAGATAAATTAAGAGACTTTCCATAAATTTTCAGAAAGGAAATGCAACAGGCATTAAAACTTCTTAGTACGTATCACTTATCAAAAGTTTAATTCTTTACTTAAAATCAGTTTTGTTTTTAATTATGAAATATTTCAATCCTATAGAAAACTCGAGTAGAACAATAAATATACACCTAGGCACCTAACATCTATATTTTAAAAATTAACATATGGCTCTACTGGTTTCATTTTTTTAAAAAATAGCATTTTAATTATGCATTTGATGTCCCCGCACCCATCCGAACTTCATGGTCTCATTTATTTCTCTTCTTGCCTAAATGTCACTATTGTTCTAGTAACTATGTATCTTTCTCATGTACGTTTTAAAAAGTAAGCATGTGCATCCATAAATACTAGTACTTCTCTGTGTTTCAAACATTTACATAAATTGTAATATATTTATCACTTTCAATTTATTTTTTTAAACATATCCACATTTTGAATGTAGATTTCATTCAGCCATTTTGGCTGCCTTATCCTTACTGTTACAAATATCACAATTTATTTATCCATTCCTTATTTTTTTTGTGGACATTTCATTTATATTATTGCTTTTATAGAAAATATTTCATTCACTACATTATTTAGATTTTGATAAACTTATCTTGATATTAATTAGGTTGATTTCTTCCTCTTTGTTTCTTCTTCTTAAAGCATTTTCTTCACTGTTTTGAGCTATTTTTACAATTCTAGATAATTTTTTTGTTTTAATATTTAGGACACATCACTGACTAGATTTCAATTAAAATTACTTTGAATTTATACACTTATTATATAACTAATTAGGGAGAAATTTATTTATCATCATTAATAAACACAATAAATTATCAACATTAACTCAGCTCTTCTTTTATAACCATAAATATAAAATATATTTTACTCATTTTTTTTGGTTTTGACATATTCTTATTTTTAATAGACATTGCTAAGTTAAGTTTGTTAATAATATAATAATTTTTCATGAAACGTTCATAGGAGAAATTGGCTAATAATTTTAAACAGTCCTTGTCCCATTTTGGTATAAAAGTGTTAATAGTATCATAAAATGGTCATGTGTTTATAACAGAGGACTCATCATTTGCTTGAAGGTTTGATAAATTTTGCCATTAACATGACCTGAAACAGTAAGTTTGTGTGGACAAATTTCTACTGTTTCTGCTATTCAAATGAATATTGACTACTCAGATTTAATATTTCTTCTTGAGCCAAAATTACTATTTTGTTTTTGTTTAAAAAAAACTGTATGTTTCATTTAAGCTTTATTTTGCCATGCATTTTCATCTTAGTGTTGTTTTATGATATTTAAAAGCTTGTTTTATCTTGCACTGTTTGCATTTTGTCTTTTCTAATAATGCACTTACGTGTGCATTTGTATTCTCAGTTTTGTTTGTGATGAGTTTGTCAGACATTTGTTCATTTTATTCATCTTTTTTCAGAATGAGATATTTATTAAATATATGACTTTTATTAAATTCATTCTTATTTTTATATTTTACTTTCTTTTACTGTATTTAGTTTTTAATCTCTAGTTCTGGTTTATATTTCTGGTAGCTTTTTAAAAAATAATGTAAATAATATATGTGTATATAATTATCTTTAAGAAGTCCTTTGGGTGTATCTTATAATTTTTAATACCTAGCATTTGTTATTCATATCAAAATTTAGCAATGTATTTTATAATTGTGTTATAATATTATTTCTTTTTCATCTATAAATTAGGTAGATGTTAGTTTATTTCTGAGTGGAGTGTCTTATTTCTTGAAGGAATAAGACATTTTAAAATCAAATTCACTGCACTATTGTCATAGAATGTGGCATATTCGATCTTGATTATTTGGAATATATTTACTACTTCCTTCAAGGATTATTATGCTATTATTTCTTGCAAAAGTTTTATATATTTTTGAAAAGAATATGCACTAATTTGGGGAATAATGTTACTCTGTATGTCTGTTACATCAGTTTTAATGCTAGCATTATGAATGTTTACTATATCTTGTATCTTTTAAGTTGCCTGGTCTTTCTATTTTTGAGAAAAGCATATCAGAAGATTTATTTACTCAGTCATTCTTCAATATATTTAGTTACTATTCACTGAGCAACTTCAGTGTGTCATAAGGAGGATATTGGTAGAAAACCTATTCTTTCAATTGCTCATGCCCGGAAAGCTTGAAATCTTTTGTAGTACACATGTACAATCTATCAGAAAATGCCAAAATTCTTATGATGACCTACCAAGGCTATACCTGTCTGGAATGCAGAACTATTGCAGAGTTTGGAGTAGACAAACACAATGAACTGACTTTTATTTGAAAAGATAAGTCTCAGCTTTCATGGAAATCATTTAGAAGGCTGTTGCAGTCATTCAGATGAGAGATGATGGTGGCTTGATTCCAGGTAATAGTAGGAGAATGTTGAGAAATGACTGTACTCTGTGTATATGTTGAAGTAGTGCTAATAGTGTTTTCAGTTAGATTAGATATGTGCGTCAATGGTATCTCCATTTTTTTGTGTCTAGGCAACTGGAAGGGTGGATTTGCCCCAAATTATATTCTATAATTGTGTATTTTAAAACATTTTCTCTTAATATAGTTAATTGCTTTATATATTTAGACTATTTTGTTAGACTTACTTTGGTTCAAGCCTACAATATCTTTCCCTTGAATTCTTTCCTTTACCCTAAAAAAATCACCCTCTTTGTTTGTTCTTAGTCATTCTGCTTTACCAGTATGTCTCATATTCCTTTGGCCATTCTTGCACTTTTTTGTTGGCTCATAAAATACTGTAAATTTTAAAATGTATTGACTGCATGTACAAGACATAAAAATTAAAAATTGCAAATTGTTAGTACTTCTCTTTTTCACCCCTAACTTCAACCACACAGTTTCTTCTCCAGGGGTAGCCAGTGTTGTCAGTTTCCTATCCAGCATTCTAGGATAGTCTATGGGTATATAAGTACACATATGCAAACAAATACACGTTAACTTTTTAACACAAATGATACCATACTATACACACTGTGCTACACCTCGAGATTTTACTTAACAGTATATAACAGAAACCCTTTTGTATCCCAGTATTACAAAGTTGCCCCATTACTTTTTGCAGATTGTATAATATAATCTGTTATATGACTGAATATTATATATATTTGTATAATTATATGTATTCTATATTATAGATAGAATATTATATGTATTCTATATATAGTTTATGTAATCTATCCTCTTTATTTTCAAACTTTATGTGCCATTATATTTTAGGTTTTTTTGTAACAGCATGTAATTATTTTGCTTTTTTCTATAGTCTAATCGAGAACCACTTTTTAAAAAGAAAAAATCATAATCTAAGTACAGGCATATCTTTTTATATTACACTTTGGTTTATAGCATTTCTCAAATATTGTGTGTTTACAAAGTGAAGATTTGTGACAACTCTGTATCAAGAAAGTCTATTGGCACCATTTTTCCAACAGAACATACTTACTTCGTGTCTCTGTGTCATATTTTCTAATTGTCAAAATATTTTGAACATTTTCCTCATTATTATGTCTGTTATGGTTTTCTGTGATTATTGATCTTTGATTTCATTACCATAATTGTTTTGGGGTGCCACAAACTACACCCACATAAAACTGAACTGAAACGATAAACACTGAGTGTGTTCTGAGTGCTCCACCTACCGGGCATTGCCCCATCTCTCTCCCTCTTCTCTGTTCTCCCTATTCCGGAGACACAAAATTGAAATCAGGCCAATTACTAATCTTACAATGGCCTCTAAATGTTTAAGTGAAAGGAAGCATTGCATCTGTCTGACACTAAATCGAATGCTGGACATGATTATGCTTAGTGGGGAAAGCATGCCAAAAACCAAGATAGGCAAAAAGTTAGGTCTCTTGTGCCAAACAGCCAAGCTGTGAATACAAAATAAATGTTCTTGAAGAAAATTCAGACAGAGGTTGGTTTATGAGGATTAAGAAAAGAAGCTCTCTCTGTAACATGAAAGTACAAGGTGAATCAGCAAGTGCTGATGTAGAAACTGCATTAAGTTATCCAGAAGATTTAGCTAAGATCACTGATGAAGGTAGCTACATTAAACAACAGATTTTCAATGTAGACAAAACCACCTTTTTATTGAAAGATGCCATCTGGGCTGGGCGCGGTGGCTCATGCCTGTAATCCCAGCACTTTGAGAGGCCAAGGAGGGCAAGGTCGGGAATTCGAGACCAGCCTGACCAACATAGAGAAATGTCATCTCTACTGAAATTACAAAATTAGCCGGGTGTGGTGGTGTATGCTTGTAATTCCAGCTACTCGGGAGGCTGTGGCAGGAGAATCACTTGAACCCAGGAGGCGGAGGCTGTGGTGGGCCAAGGCCGTACCATTGCACTCCAGCCTGGGCAACAAGAGTGAAACTTGGTCTTAAAAAAAAAAAATAAATAAATAAATAAATAATTTTTTTAAAAAAAGGAAAAAAGAAAAGAAAGAAGATGTCATCTATAACTTTGAGGGCTGGAGGGGAAAAGTCAATATGTGGCTTCAAAACTTCAAAGGACAGGCTCATTCTTTTGTTAGGGGTTAATTCAACTGGTGACTTTAAGTGGAAGCTTATGTTCATTTATCATTCCAAAAAATCCTCGGACCCTTAAGAATGATGCTAAATCTATTCTGCCAGTGCTCTATTCATAGAACGACAAAACCTGGATGATAGTACATCTGTTTACAGCATGGTTTACTGAATATTTTAAGCCCACTTTTGAGACCTACTGCTCAGAAAAAAAGAGATTCCTTTCAAAATAGTACAGCTCATTAACAACATACCTGGTCACCCAAGAGCTCTGATGGAGACGTACAAGGAGATTCATGTTGTTTTCATACTTGTGAACACAATATCCATTTTTTAACCCATAGATCAAGGGATAATTTCAACTTTCAAGTCTTATTAGTTAAGAAACACATTTTGTAAGTCTGTATCTGTCATAGATAGTGGTTCCTGTGGTGGATCTGGGCAAAGTAAATTGAAAACCTTCTGGAAAGAAGTCATCATTCTAGATGCCATTATGTAAATTTATGATTCATGGAAAGAGGTCAAAATATCATTACCAGAAGTTTGGAAGAAGTTGATTCCAACCTTCATGGATGACTTTAAGGGGTTCAAGACTTCATGGAGGAAATAAATACAGATGGAAATGGCAGGTGAAAGTAGCAAGAGGCTAGATTTAGCAGTGGAATCTGAAGATGTGCCTGAATTGCTGCAATCTCATGATAAAACTTGAACAGATGAAGAGTTGATTCTTATGGATGAGCAAACAAAGGGGTTTCTTGAGACAGAATCTACTCCTGGTAAAAACACTGTGAACATTGTCGAAATGACAACAAAGGATTTAGATCACATGAAAACTTAATTTATAAAGCATTTGCAGTGTTTGACAGGATTATTCCAATTTTGGAAGACGTTCTAGTGGGTAAAATGCTATCAAGCAACATCACATGATAGAGAGGGATCTTTCCTGAAAGGAGGAGTTAAATAATGGGGCAAAGTGTATTGTTGTCTTGTTTTAAGAAATTGCCACAGCCACCTCAACTTATAGCAACCACCACCCTGATCAGTTAGCAGCCACCAACAACAAGGCAAGGCCCTCCACCAGCAAAAAGATTACGACTCACTGAAATCTCAGATAACTACTAGCCCTTTTTAGCAACAAAGTCTTTTTGAAGTAAAATGTGTACTTTTTTGGATATAACACCATTGCACCCTTAATGGACTGCAATATCGTATAAACGGTATAGAATAAGCCTTTTATATGCAATGGAAACCCCTAAATTCATGTGCTTCATTCTTGCTTTATTGTGATATTTGCTTTATTATTGTCTGAAACTGAACTACAATTTTCCAAGGTATGCTTGTACATATATTTTAGTTTCTATTATATTTGGGATTATTTCCATTTTGCATACTATTTTTTGCTTGTTTTCATCTTCTCCATGACTTATATTCTATCAACCACTGTGACTTATTTTTTCCCTCTGCTAGATGGGTATTATATTGTCTAATTTTACCTATTGTATTCATTTCCTGTATTCACTTACTGTGTCTTTCTAATTAACGTACTAAATCAAAGCCTAAATTTATTAATTCCGTGATCAAAACATTGTCTACTATTGAGAGACACATTTTCCCTAAAGGCCAATAGAGGTGCCATTACTAGAAATGAAGTAGGAGAAAGTCTTGTAGGAGAAAACCATATTTGTGATATTTCCTTCTGTCTTATCAAAACAATATATTAAGTAAGCCATAAATCAGATCTGTGTATAAAATTCCACTTTCATTCTGTATATTTTGCTTTTGTACTGGTTGTATTTCAAAAAATGCGCATAGAAAATATTCACGGTATTTTAATGTACAAAAATGTCATTTAATTTAAACTCTGTAAAACACTTTGAAATAGACTAAAAAGTATCTTTTCATTGGAAAACTATAACCTATTCTGGGTTACATTATTGTATGGAGTCTCTGCCTTTCATTGTCTTTGACTTATTTTATTACTCTCTAAGATGTTGAAAATGAATAGTAATGTAATTTATTCTCTTCCATAGAAATACAAATGAATTTGTCTGTTAGAGGTGCAATTGATAACCTTCCTTTTTAAAAAAATCTAGTTTTGCATTTACAAACACATTTATTTGACTTTCCTAATTGCCCAAAAATGTATCTCCTTTTTGCATTCTCTTTGAGCCAGTTTTTACATTTTACTGGTTTCTTCATTAATTATGAGCTAGACAAACCTTTTTTTCTAGCTTTATTGAGGTATAATTGACAAATAAAAATTGTATATATGCAAAGTATGCAACATGATTATTTGATAGATGTGTACATTGTAAAAACGATTATCACAGTGGAATTAATTAACATCTCTATCACCGCATATAGTTATTGTGTGTGTGTGTGTGCGTGTGCATGCTAAGGACACTAACAATCTATTCTTACAGCAAATTTCAAGTAAACAATACAATATTATTAACTATAGTCACCATGGATCCCCCAATGATTCCTGTTATAACTGGAGGTTTGTACTCTTTGTTCACCATCTCCCTATTTCTCTCAACCCTCATCATCTAGTGACTTCTATCCTACTCTCTGCTTCTATGAGTTTAAGTTTATATGATATATGTTCCTAAAATATCTCTCTATCCATGTTTGGCTATTTTCACTTACCAGGGTTTGTCTCTGTTGTCACAGAGGGCAAGATCTACTTCTTTTTATGGCTGAATAATATTTCATTGTGTGAGTATGTGTGTGCATCTCATATTTGTTTATCCATTTATCTGTCCAGAGATACTTATGTTGGACTGTGTTGGCTATTGTGAATAATGCTGCAATAAACATACAGTGTAGATATCTCCTGGAGATACTGATTTTGTTTCCTTTGCATATATACCCAGAAATGGGATTGCTAGAATGTTTGGCAGTTTTATGAGATAAATAAATTTGAAATGTGTGAAATTTATAGAGCTACACTTTTAACTTTAAAATTCATCATTTAATAACTCATACTTAAAATATAAAGCTGGGTATAAAATTCTTAAATTTTGTCTAAATTTTGTCTAAATTTGAAGGCATTCCTCTGTTATTTTTAATCAGACAGTGCAGTTAAAAATTCTGTTGGAAGGTTTATTTTTTATGTATAGGTTTTACCCTTTCTTTAGAAGCTTTCATCATTTCATCATTTTATAACTTATAAAACAATTTTATCATTTATATTCTATTCTCAGACAATGAATTCATTAAATCTGAAACCTCAATTTTCCCATCAGATCAGATAAATATTATTCTAGCACTTTTTATTTCTTACTTTGTTTTATTTTCTACATATTCTCAATTACTTAACTTTCTTTTCATATTTCGTATTTTTTTCTTTCTGTTTTAGTAGATTTCTAGCAGACTTAGAGATATTATTATTTGTTCAAGCTCACACATGGTGAAGAGTGACAGGATTGGAATTTAGAACCCAGAAGCTCATCCCTTAATATATTAAAAAAAATTAGGATTTCTTTTTGTCTGTTGTCTTCTGGTATCTAGTGCTATAGACAGTCAAGAATCTAGAGATCAAAAACTTGAAAGAAATATAATTGCCACTCATGTGCAACTGAGTCTCCAGTTTAAGATTTGTATCATTTTATTTTATTCCAAAGAATGTGTTTTCCCTTTTCAAGAGGAACAATACTAACATGTTCTCCTATAAGTCTCCCTATAATAGCTACAACAGAACTTAAAACATTAACCCTAAAATGCTTAAATTGTGAATTATCACCAAAGAGGTTTTAAAATTATGTCTCCTGCACAGAGGATTGCTGCTTCTTACAGAATAGAACCACCAAAACAAACACAAATTTACTGAGTTCTCCAATTAGAAAGAAAGTATTGGAGACACAGGCATGACTATACCATTTTGGAGGAAATTAAGCATTTCTTAGGAATCAATAAATGCTCTGTTAGTAACTATTATTTGAATAAGTGTATAAACAAAACTAAAATAGGGTCATTGAAGTGCTGAAGCAATAAGCTCATAAAAAAATTCAGGCCATAAGATTTGGAAAATAAGAAAAGTAATATCAACTTGATCTGAACAATTTCCTTAGCTGTGACAGTTATCCCTAAATACTTTGTGAGAGAAAAATCAGTGTCTGAAATTAGCACCTTGATATTTTGTGTATACAAAAAGTATTTGAACTTAGCTTGACATAGTTCCTCTTAGAAATGTCAGTCCAGTCATTCCTTTAGCAGTCTTTGAAAGTTCTGAATAGGAAAAGGGGAAAAAAAAAGCCTTATAACTTAGCATTGTATCTACCTAGCTAACTATCTATTTCAACCTGGATGGGGTGGACTCCACATGACACTGAAGTCAAGGTTCTGCTGCCTCTGGAGCAGACAAAAGCGGGAGAGCAGTGAAATAACCTTGGAGAATTCTCTTAAGCAGCTTTGTCTTATCTTTCTTTTTGTGTAATAATTACATTGACACAGAACAAATTCTAAATGAAACTAAGATTCTTTTGATTATCAATTGGAAGAGGGTACTTGGTTTACTTTTATTCATGACCAGCAGTCACTCTTTGCACTGCAGCATCCCTATCTCTAACACTGAGATTTTGATGACATCATCTCAGAGAGGTTTTGCTAAAAAGAAACGAATATAAAAGGAAATTGATCACATACCCTGTGAAGCATTTTCCAAATTAATGATAACATTAAAAATGTACATAATAAATCTAACACGCTTTTCTAATGGCTGACTTATTTGCACACTTAGGTTTCAAATCATGCATGCCGAAGTTTATTATTGATAAACTTATAAGTTTATTATTGATAACTTACTATATTGATAGCTTATGATTTTCTTTTTTAAATTTGGATTTTTCTTTTTTTTTTTTTAATTTTCCTCTTTTTTGTCTCTCTTAACTCTGTTACATTCTTCTCAAGGACTGAAGCGGTAGCAGGTGAATGTTCTATCTTGGTTTAACTAGTCCCTAAGGGGTACTTCAGAGGTAGAAAAAAGAAGCCTAAGATTCAGTGAAGGACAAAGGGAAAAAGGAATACAGGTGGTGAAAATCAACGTATGATCCCTGGTCCCTTGCGATACATTACACCATACCATACTGAAGACTAATAGGAAATGTTCCCAAAGTTTCAATCTCTAAGTTCAATATTCTACTAAGCCAATATTCCATTCTTAAAGATATTGGTAATATGTCCCGTAGAAAACATACACTCCCTTCATAATTCTGATACTTCTTAATATGTGTTTTATTGCTTCCTGCTAGTCACAATCTAGTTTGTGTCTTTGCAGTGGGCCATGTTTTAAAGTTGTATAAACGAGTGATAGAAACAAACTTCCAACAGCAGTTTTATTAAAAAATAGTTTAGGCAACTATGTGAGGGGATTTTTTAGGTCAATATGGAATTTAATTAGAAATTCCCACTATTATCTGTGGGCAGATAATAATATTTGGCAAATATATCTAAATTCATTAAAGTACATTCATTTACTAACCATTTGTAAGCCTACTATTATATTATGAGGGTAAAATTAATTTCTTTTATTTAGTTCCATAATTTACTAATTTTTTTTTCTCTCTCTCCCAGGCTGTTTCACTTTCACACTCCCACTCTAGCAAAATATTTTTTCAAGGTCAAAGGTAAAATGTCCCTCAAGAAAGTTTTACTATAATTTGAAGCAGATAATTTCAAGTTGAAGGGCCAAAGTCTTTAATGAGGAAAGGACCCTCGATTTCTACTAAAGTTTGAGCAACGATTAAAGAAAAGGTTTTACGACCTTTTAAGCAAGCACAGCAGGAGCGATTCCTCTGTTTCAGGGATTAAAAAATAAACCATGGTGTGCTTTTTTTTTAAAAAAAAGACACTATTTGTAAAATATTTCTTGGATAAAATATTTAAGCAGGTTAAAATGATAATGAGAGTCATTTTGTATAGCAACTGCAAAATGATCACTGGTTTCAATGGATACATCATCTCAAGTCTCAATTCACCATGATTTATTTTTATGTCTGTTAATCAGTCTAAGTGAGCTTTCTATCAGAGGAGGGAAATGTCAATCAAATGTGCTTTCAACTACTTGCTTCATGTTCAAAACCAACTGATAAAAATGTGTATGGCATTTTAACTAGGTGATTACATTAATGCCATGGAATCTTGGAATATTAAATTGGATTAGACCTTGAACCAAACTTCTCTGAATGCATGGATAATAAAATACAAGCAGATAAATCTTATTTGTCTCATGATAGGCCCTCAAAAGCATGTTTCCCAAATCCTAACTTATTATGATTTTCAGCAAGTAATTCAACCACCACAGGAAAAAAAATATTTCATTTTCCAAATATATCTCTACTGATTATCTTAAAAGAGGTACAAATTATGGTGGAAACTAATAGCTTTTTACATCACATTTTTGTTGTAGCGGAAAACTGATTTAATTGGCTCTTGCTTATCTTTCTGGTTTCATCTCTTTTTATTCTTTTTCAAACTCTTGCCAACCAGAGTTAATTCCTATTTTTGTGGGTGCATTACAAACTTCGTATCTGTGTTTTCCCTGAAAGGATTCTTACACGTAGGAAGTCTTTGTGTTTCTTGAATAATAGTCCTCATCATTATAGCTAAAGTTTATCAAGGACAACACTATAAGATAGGGTCAATCGCTAGCACAGTTTTATAGCTGAGGAAACAGGCAAAGAACAAAACAAAGAACAAAGTACGAAGGCAAAAGAGCTACTATGTAACAGAATCCATACTCTGAATCGTACATCTTATTTGGATATTGCTTCAGTATCATTTCCTTCTCATTCTAAGCTTTAAGCTTCTTCACCCATGGTTTTCCCATAGTGTTTAGGATTTATCTCTAGTAACCCCCCTATATTGCATTTGTGTAATGTGTCTAATTTACCCTTTAAACTCTCAACAACTTGAAGTTATGGAACGCATCTTTTTATGTACCAAATAAATCAACTGAATTAATTAACCAAATAAATATTCTCTTCTTCAAAGTGGGGTTCCTCTGGGGAGTGAACAAAAAAGATGCAAGGTTTTGTACTAGAGAAGATATAAAGAAAGATAACATTCAGCTTATCCATAAAAATTTGAGAAAGAAGTTACACAGTAAATGGTAGGCATTTTTTCCTGACCATAAATGCTTGATAGTAGAATACTAAATAAACACTTTCCAAAACTTTGCACAAATAAAGGAAAGTTCAGAAATGGAAGTTTGTCCTGCTTTGTGTTTATATATAACAGGAACATAATGCAGAATAGACACGTTGACTGGGAGGAGCGGGTTAATTATTTGGAACTATTTGTAAGCAAAGGAGAAACCATCTCATCTCAGAAGGCAAGTAGGTAAGGCGAACGAAGGGCTGATTTTTGGAGCCTGAGAGGGTTCTGAGGAAAAGCAAAAGTCAGAATACAGCAATGAGGGGTAGTGCCCTGATGAGGGGGCCACTCTGAATTAAAACCAAAGACAAGCAGTGTGAAGATCCGTAAAACCTAAAGAGTCATTTGATTGACATGAGAGAACGTATTCCACTAAAGCGTAATATCCAGTTCAATTACATGGGTAATATACCAGAGACGTAGTTGGAAATCTAAATCAGAAATTCCATAAATGGGAAAGGTATAAGGCAGCTAGAAATTGGAAGGAAGGGTACAGTTGCTGGAAGTATATATAAGTGAGCGTGCTCAGTTTTTAACACACAGGTTTGGCTATTGATATGGGAGGGAGGCAGGGAAGTGAAGGGTGTGGTCTGTGGCTAGGGCTCCACCCCCCGGGCCTGTGCGCATGGACCTACGTGAGGAAAGGCGTTTCTGGTTTCCTGCCCAACAACTGCATTTTCCAAAACCACCCTGGCCCGCCACACCCCCATCTTGTACCTATAAACACCCCCAGACCGCAGCAGGCATGCACACGACGGCTGGACGTCGAGAGGAACGCGCACGGGCATAGGAGCACACTGACAGGCACAGCCAGACGCTGGCAGGCCATCAACCAGCAGAATGACGGAGTTTCCCCGGGGAGGCTGGAGGAGAGTCCTGCTGCTGAGCGGCGGACTCCAGGGGAAAACCACCCTCCCACTCCTTTTCCGGCTCCCCATCCATCTACTGAGAGCTACCTCCACCTTACTTGCACTCATTCTCCAAGCCCATGGGTGATCTCATTTTTCCCATACACCAAGGCAAGAACCCAGGACAGAAAGCCCTCTGTCCTTGCAATAAGGCAGAAGGTCTAATGGAGTGGATAAACACAAGCCACCTACAGATGGCAAAACTAAAAGAGCACTGGGGCTTCAGGAGCTGCAAATACATTCACCCCTAGACGCTGCCGTGGGGTCAGCGCCCACGCTCCCCAGGACCTGCCCATCTCCCTGCTCTCCCTAGGGGTTTTGAGCATCAGGAACTGAGGAAGAGCCACACCTCTGACATACGCCCTGCGAGGGGGACAAGGGAATTTTTCCTGTTTCAGTATTAGGTGTGGACTTACCTCTTAGCTGTGTGGAACTTGACAAGCTATCTAACTTTTCTTGAGCCATGATTGTCTCATCTGTAAAATAGAGAAAATCATGGCTGCTTCATGATTAAGAATTAATTAGAACATGTCCTTAAAATTCTTAACATAGTGCCTGATAAGAGTCAGTCGTCAATAAATGGCCATTCTTATTGTTGTTGCTGCTGCTCTTGTTGCTCTTCCCCAGTGATCTGCTTATTTGTTGTGAATATCAGATAACATTTTCTTTGTGTAGAAAATATTTTAAGTGGAGGATCTTGAATGTACTGAATGTATTTGAATTGCTTCTTCAACATTTGCCATAAAAAATAGGAACATTTTTCTGTCTGACTTTTTAAAATAAAATTATTTCATAATCTCCTCCCACTATTTCCAAAGTCAAAGAAATTAGAAACAGCACAGCAAAACCAATTTAGTGCTTTGAATTCTTTCTACGATTACCACAGAGAACTCAAATCTTTTGCCAGATCTTGCAGACATGAAGATTTGTGTGCTCTGGCAACTTTAATATTAAGTAACTATGAAATCAGGAGATACCATAACTATATATCCATCTATATATGAAGGGAGAAAAAGCATAATGGTATGTTTTATGATATTCTTACGTATATACATTCAGAAATCATTTAGAAGAGTCAGATTGAAAATTTAAAATGTCACAAAGACTAAATAGTAAAAATAAAGGAATGATAACCCACACAACAATTTAAGAGAACACAATAAATCATGATTTTTTTTCCAATGTTGGAAGAAATTTCCTGTATGTATCTGCAGGACTGTTATTAAAGTAACATTAGGCTGGGCTTGGTGGCTCATGCCTGTAATCCCAGCACTTTGGGAGGCTGAGGCCGGTGGATCATTTGAGGCCAGGAGTTTGAGACCTGCCTGGCCAACATGAAGAAACCCCATCTTTACCAAAATTACAAAAATTAGATGGCTGTGGTGGCACACACCTGTAATCCCAGATACTGGGGAGGTTGAGGCATGAGAATTGCTTTAACTTGGGAGGTGGAGGTGGCAGTGAGCTGAGATTGTGCCACTACACTCCAGCCTGGATGACAGAGTGAAACTCTGTCTCAATAAATAAATAAATAAAAATAAAGTAACATTAAAATTCTGAACTCACCGCCCAACAGCTATATTCCTTTAAAACATTAAAATAGAAGAGCCTTGCATTTTAAACTACAACACTGGTATTTAAATTTAAGAATACAACTGCAGCATCTCTAATTTCAATATATTGTTGCTATGTACTTACAATTTACAAAGAAAGTGTGAGTATAGACATTCGCATATCAAGATAATTCATGCTTAGGAAACTGCTAGTTAACTAGAAGAGATAGGAGAAAAAGAATAGTAAGAGAGAGAGGACAGAACCTGAATTGCTTTGAAAATCGTTGAAGACTTTTACTTACTTTAATGAATAAAGTTTGTTTATAATCTATTTCCATGCAAATCTTAATCATGAAGCAGCAAGTGGCTAAGCAAATATAATTTTTATAAGCTAAATCATAATCATGTATTACTGAAGGTGGAGAGTAAATATGAATGTGTACACTAAAATCTAAATTTAGCTTTAGAATGTGAGTACATTCTAGTGGTAACAAAATGTGCTTTAGTTTATGTGCATTGAATTTCAATAATTTTCCTCATTACTTGATGATTGTTTAAAATCTCCATTTATCTTTTAAAATTTTGACACACATATATTGGCTAAATTTAATGTGCATTGGAAAACTTACCACTATTTTAGTTTTTGCTACAAATTTATAGTTTGTATTAGTTCATTTTCACACTGCTGATAGAGACATACCCGAGACTGGGAAGAAAAAGAGGTTTAATCGGACTCACAGTTCCACATGGCTGGGGAGGCCTCAGAATCATGGCCGAAGGCAAAAGGCACTTCTTACGTGGCAGCAGAAAGAGAAAACAAGGATGCAAAAGCAAAAACCCCTGATAAACCCATCAGATCTCGTGAGGCTTACTCACTACCAGGAAAACAGTATGGGGGAAGCCCCGAGAATTCAAATTATCTCCCACTTGGTCCCTCCCACAACATATGGGAATTTTGAGAGTAATATTTAACCTGAGATTTGGGTGGGGACACAGAGCCATATCCTTCCACCCTGGCACCTCCTAAATCTCATGTCCTCACATTTCAAAACCAATCATGCCTTCCCAACAGTACCACAAAGTCTTAACTCATTTCAGCATTAACCCAGAAGTCCACAGTCCAAAGTCTCATCTGAGGCAAGGCAAATCCCTTCCACCTATCAGCCTAAAAATTCAAAAGTAAGCTAGTTACTTCCTAGATACAATGCGGGTACAGGCACTCAATAAATGCAGTCATTCCAAAGGGGAGAAATTGGCCCAAAGGGGTTGCAGGGCCCATGCATGTCTGAAATCCAGCAGGGCAGTCAAATTTTAAAGCTCTAAATTGATCCCCTTTGACTCCATGTCTCACATCCAGGTCATGCTGATGTAAGAGGTGGGTTCCCATGGTCTTGGGCAGCTTGGCCCCTGTGGCTTTGCAGGGTTGTTTTCATGGACTCCTGGCTGCGTTCACGGACTCCTGGTGGCTTTCATGGACTGGCGTTGAGTGTCTGCGGCTATTCCAGGTGCAAGGTGCAAGCTGTCAGTGTATCTACTATCCTGGGGTCTTGAGGACTGTGACCCTCTTCTCACAGCTCCACTAGGCAGTGCCCCAGTAGGACTCTGTGTGGGGGCTCTGACCCCACATTTCCCTTCTGAACTGCCCTAGCAGAGGTTCTCCATGAGGGCCCTGCCCCTGCAGCAAACTTCTGCGTGGACATCCAGGCATTTCAATACGTTTTCTGAAGTCTAGGCAGAAGTTCCCAAACCTCAATTTTTGACTTCTGTGCACCTACAGACTCAATACCAGGTGGAAGGTGCCAAGGCTTGGGGCTTTCATCCTCTGAAGCAACAGCCTGAGCTGTACTTTGGCCCCTTTTAGTCACGGCTGGAGCGGCTGGGACATAAGGCCCGAAGTCCCTAGACTTCACACAGCACAGGGACCCTGGGCCCTGCCCATGAAACCATTTTCTTCTAGGCCTCTGGGCCTGTGATGGGAGGGGCTGTCATGAAGAACTCTGACATGCCCTGGAGACATTTTCCCCATTTTCTTGGGATTAACATTTGGCTACTCGTTACTTATGCAAATTTCTATGGCTGGCTTGAATTTCTCCGAGAAAATGAGTTTTTCTTTTCTATCACATTGTCAGGCTGCAAATTTTCTGAAATTTTAGGCTCTGCTTTCCTTATAAAATTGAATGCCTTTAACAACATGCAAGTCGCCTCTTGAATGCCTTACTGCTTAGAAATTTCTTCTGCCAGATATCCTAAATCATCTCTCTAAAGTTCGAAATTCCACAAGTCTCTAGGGCAGGGGAAAAATGCCACCAGTGTCTTTGCGAAAACATAAGAAGAGTTACCTTTGCTCCAGTTCCCAGCAAGTTCCTCAACTCCATCTGAGACCACCTCAGCCTGGATCTTATTGTCCATATTGCTATCTCCATTCTGGGAAAAGCCATTCAACAAATCTCTAGGAAGTTCCAAACTTTCTCACATTTTCCTGTCTTCTTCTGAGTTCTTCAAACTGTTTCAACCTCTGCCTGTTTCCATTTCCAAAGTCGCTTCCACATTTTCAGGTATCTTTTCAGCAGCACCTCCCTCTACTGGTACCAATTTACTGTATTAGTCCATTTTCATGCAGCTGAAAAAGACATACTTGAGACTGGGAAGAAAAAGAGGTTTAATTGAACTTCTAGTTCCACATGTCTCGGAGGGCCTCAGAATCATGGCAGGAGGTTAAAGTCACTTATTACATGGCAGCAGCAAGAGAAAATGAGAAGTATGCATAAGCGGAAACCTCTAATAAAACCATCAGATCTTGTGAGACTTATTCACTACCAGGAGAACAGTATGGGGGAACCATCCCCATGATTCATATTGCCTCCCACTGGGTTCCTCCCATAATGTGGGAATTATGGGAGTAGAATTTAAGATGAGATTTGGGTGGGGACACAGAGCCAAACCGTATCACAGGTCCTAGCACAAATAAAAATGGAAGAAATGTGTTTTGTTTTTCTCTATTATGGGATGTTTTCAATCATGATCATGATCTTATGGCCATGGAAAATTGTTCACAATATATTTCTTAGCAAGTAAACCTGCTATAAAGCAAAATGGAATCATTGATCAATTTCAAATATAAAAAAATGTTGGTGACTGAATATTCTCAGTTGTGGTTTCCACGTGTCTTTCAGTTTTGTTCCTTGGTATTATAATGATAAATAGAAAAAATATAATAAAATTATCAATTAAGTTTTTGGCATATGTTTGAAAAGTACTTCTTTAGTTCATTACATTTATTTTTTAATTCAGTGATTTTAAAAATATGTCTTCATTTATTACAAACAACCCTAAACTGTGGCATTTAATATGAAAACTTGGATACATTCCTTTAGTTAAGGTCTGTTTAGTACAGGATGCTAGTGTAGGTAATGTAACAAAAACACAGATGACTAATATTCTGCATGTGAATCCTCATCATAAGGACTTTAAATCTAGAAAATAATGGTCAATGAGTATAATTAAAAATGCAAATAAATATTTTTAGGTTAAAAGAAAGTACACACACACACACACACACACACACACATTCCTTTGGAGTTTAGAACACAAACATAACAGTCACATTAAAAATTCCTAAAGAAGGTTGTTCTTTCTATTTTCCTCAGAGTTTTTATTACTACCTGCAATTATCTACCTATTCATTTGCTTGCATCCTCAATCAGGAAGGTAAGCTCCATAGCATAATTTTCCTTTTGACTGGTTCATTACAATGTCTATATTGCATCCCAGCTTCAAGTCAGTTTATAGAACATGGTAAGTGTCCAATAAATATTTGTTGAATTAATAAATCAGTTGTTTCAAGTATTAAAAAGATAACCCATGTAAAGCTTTTAGCACAGTGTTGTATACATGCTAAACACTTCTAATTATGAACTATGTATTGTTATTGGCATTATTTTATTTTGAAATAATTCAAAATAATATGATCAGGGTAAGTTTAAATGCAAAAGTGGTGCCTGAGCTATTTTTTTAAAGGTAAATATTTTAGTACATGGAGTGGGGGAATTCAAGGCAAAAGAAATGCCAGAAAGAATTAGGAGGCAGAGTGTAGGGCAGACTTTCTGGAATGCAGATAATCAGTTTAAGTAAGCATGTTGGTGCTAAAATTTAAGTAATGGGGGCTTGCATAAATATAAATGAAGCAATTTGGATGTGTTCTTAGAAAAGCATCAAGCTACTAACTTGTACATTCCTTGAAGGAAATCACTTCTCATTCTTAGTATCAAACACTAAGACTTAGTTCTGCATCACAAATGGCAGACTGAACAAATGATGAAATTAATGAACACATTATTGAAAAACACTATCCAGAATAGTGATATAATATCAAAATTGTATTAAGAATATAAATCTGGTGGTAATGTTCAAGACTCATTTGATGGGAAGAGATCAAAGTCTTGGAGATTACATTAGAGGGTTGTTTGAACAATTTAGGCATGACATAAAAAGACCTAACCTCAAGAATTGTCATTGTGATTGAAATGAAAGTATATGAGAAATATTGTGAAGAAAGTATGAACATATAAGTACAAATTCATGTGGTTTTAATATATAGTGTCAGAGCCTTCATCACAATATCTCCAGAGCTTTATCAGTTTTTTATTACTTTCTAGTCATTTATTCTTATGGCTAAGCACACTGTGGTGGTTTTCTTTATTGTTTTGTTATTTTTAGATATGTAAAAAGTGCATCCCTTTATAAATGCATGGGTGTGTATATATACACACACACCCATACATGTGTGTGAATGGTTTCCCTCTTCTTGATGCTACATTTCAATACAGTGAATATGACTCAAAGCCTGAATACATGTGACCCATATATATGTTTATAGAATTATCTGAAATTATTGAGTCATATTCACTGTATTGAAATGTAGCATCACAACGAGGGAATCCTGATCAGAGAATGAATAATGGTTATTTTTAAAGACAATAAAAAACAACGCCATTCTTCAGAATCACATTTATTTATGTGTACAAGACCAAGGACCTAAGAAAGTTAAAAAGCCATTAGAGAGAGATCTTTCCAAAAATTGACTGCATACTTCTAAAGAATAATACACTGTCTATAATTAAGGAGTAACCTCCCAGCTGCAAGAGTTTCCCAGTCATCATTGAGTATAATATGAGATGAGCTGACTTGGTCTGAACAGGAGGTCACCCACAGAAAGACATGGGAAATTATACAGTCAAGGCCCCTTGCTGTTAGAAAAAGCTATCATTATAATAAAGTAGAATAGCACATTCTTAAAATACCCAAAGGCCTTTCTCATACCATGGGTTAGCGAATGTCCTCATTATTCTCCAGATCAAAAAAGCCTTCAAAATGTAATATGAGGAACTGAGACTAAGGACAAGGGCTGGAATAAATTATGAAGTCTTTGGTAGAGTTTTTTACTCTTTTAAATTTCATTTTCTTTCTCTATCTCTCCCTCTATCTATCCTTTTTCCCCTCACTAACTTGATTTGAATGTCTCTCTCTGTAAAAACAGAGGAGAAATTTTAAACTATTAGACTAAGGTAATCAAATCACACTGCGTGTGCCCAGTATACATTCATTCTCTTCCTTCTGCAGCTTTTTACTAATCTTTACGCACTTTATTTCACCTCCTACCCACAGTACCTGTTTCACAAATATTTTTTTGAAATCCCTAGGCCTTCAACTTCATCCTACTCCATTACTTTCTAGAGGCATCAAGTGCCTCATATTCACATTGCCTTTTCTAGTGCCTGGAGCAGAGGACATATTTGTTTGTTGAATGAACCAGTCTTGCTGGCCTTTAAAAATATTTCATTGTAAACCCCATTAATTATTTTTCCTTCTGCTTTAAAGTTTCTATCTCTTATCAGTTTCTCTTTATTGCAGACAAAAAGACTACTTAATCATATTCTACAAAATCCACCATCTAATCACGCCCTTGAAGTTATCACCTCTTGCTTCTTTAAAGATCAACTCAATATCCGTTATATTTTTTTCTTATTCATTTATCTGCATCCTTGCATTTGTCCTACAACTTTGAACCTGGCATAATTCTAAGAACTTTTACATATATCATTCCCTTGTATCTTCATTACAAATTTTTGGAATTGGTACTATTATAGTTAATCTACGTGTTGAAAATGGAGGCAAGGAGAAGTTAGTTTCTTATTCAAAAATTTGACTTTCAGTTGGTGCTGGTGCTGAAATTCTGACCAAAGTCTGATTCTAGAGGCTGACCTGTGGACCAATATTAACATTAAGTTGCACCCCACATCTGCGTTTAATACCTTTTAATCTGTTTTTAAATGAACTCTCTTTGGAAAATAAAGTTTCAAAAGTTACTAGTGAATGCCCCAAAGATAAATTCAATGGCATTATCCTATTGTTCCTCCTAGCTCAACTTCTCATTTTCTTTATCAAGTTTTTCTTCTTAGTATTATGTGTCTCTGATGATTCTTCTAATATTAAGTATGTTAATACTAACTTTTCCATATAATAAGTATTTCCTTTCCTCTCAGATTTCTCTTTTTTTTTTTTTACACTCTTCTCTGTTTTAGGCAACACTTACATATGACCCCTGTCTTTCTCTACATATTCTCGTTGGTGATTTCATTGCATTCATCATTTCAAAATTAACTATATGCTGATAATTCTCAAATCTATTTATTCAGCTCTTCTATATTTTCTGAGCCCTAATTTATTATTGAGCATTGTCAAACATCTGTACCACAAAGGAGGTCTGAGAGTTTATTAAATGTACCAAGCTCACTCATGCCTATGTGCTTTTTCCTTTGCCTCAATTATACTTCCCTTCAACTCTTCTTGACCTGGTTAATTTCAAGTTAGTTTCAAGATCCAAGTTTAAAAGAGTCTCTTCCACTTGGGGTTCTCTTATAACTAATGCACTGTATCAAGAGTTCCCGTGCCCACAGTATCTTCCCTTGATCCTCACTAATAAAAGTTCTGATTTTTCTGTGTGTAAACAGATACCTAGAATAAAGAGTGTATTTCCCAGTCTCTTTTCAAGTCAGGGGAGGTCATGCAATGCACATTCAACTCAAAGATATATAAGCAGATGTCTCACATGAGCTCATCAAAGTTTTTATTTTTTATTTTTTTACAATTTAATTATCACCACAAATCTTTAAATTTAGACAGGCTCCCTTACTTCTTTCCTTTTTCTTGTTGGCTGGAAGGCAGACATGAAGGCACGAGGCTGAGCAGCCTTATCGTATCATAAGGCTGCAACCAAACGTGGCAGAGAAGCAAATGCTTCAATGTATTATTTCTATCCTCTTATGTGCTTTATCTCTTTAATATTTGACACCATCTAACACTATATCAGTCAAGGTTGTGTATCTATCTTACATTTTCTCTTCAACTACCCACATGCAGATAATTTGTTATGTTTTATTCAGTATTGTACCACCATGGTCTAGAAGAGTGCTGAGCACATAGTAGGTGCTTAAGTGATGTTTGTTAAATTTTTTAAAAAATATTTGTTTATTAATACACTGTCTGGATTTTGTCAACAGTCATGACATCTGTGTACTAGAATTTAGGCAAAATAGTTTCCAGTTTAAGAGTGTTAAGAAAGTGGATGAACTAATGAAAGACATTTTAGCATCTTAGATTTAGAGATGTTTTCATGTTGTGTCCTCCCTTTTGGATGATGCATTCTGTAACCAATCCTCTCCTTTAAAACATCTTAAATACTTTTTCACAATATTAAAATCCAGGTGATTTGATATATCCATTATATACAGCCTTTTAAATTGCCTTATAACCCTCTGAAAACATACTCTAATTGAATGAAAAATGTTTCCTTGTGTTCTTAATTTATATTTTCTACAAAAAATGTTTAGACATAACACTGCTAATGCTTTGTTTCCCAGAATTGCTATTATTATTTATTATTATACTAGACCCTCAGTAATTTACACTAATAACTGAGAGACTCACTAGAGATTACTGAATTTGGCAGATTAGTTAGTGAACAAATAAATATGAAAACATCAACACTGCTGTGCCACAAAATGTGCTTTATTCATTATTTTGATAAGTGTAGTTTAATTATAATCGTCTATGGTAATGTTTCACAGTATGCTAATAAACACAGCATCATATTTTATGAAATTAATGCAATCTTAGTTAAAAGAAAAATTGTTGCTAAATTTGTTCCACTTTTTGGAGAAAAATATAAATCTATGATTTAGCATAATTTGCATTACTTTTCTTCCAGAAAAATAGGTGCTATATTATATGCTATTTTAATAATTTCCATTGTTTATTGTCTATATCTCCTGCTAGAAAATACAGTTCATGGGAACAGATTTGCTTCCTCGCACACATATTGTACATATTATGCAGAGATATGTATGTAAGTATCCATTGTGCAGGTATATAATACTTTGTAAATGGAAAGATTTTAAATATAAATCTGTAATTTGTATTACATTTAAATATACATTTTTCTCTCTGTCCATGGTATTCTACGCTTTTAGTGGCACTACAGGGATAAATTATTTATTCCTATTTTTAGTAATCTCTAAGCAATTTTTAATGAGAAGATAACATATCTAAAATCATTGCTAAATTACAAAAAGACGGATCAAGATGACCAAAAAATTTTATGCTTATTTTGTTTTGTTGTTTTTTTTTCCTATGGAGTAGAATATTGAACCAGGTATTAATAGCTTTCAGTCATACTTGATAATTTCTAAATTAAAAAGAGATCATTGAATTCTTACCAAACTAGATTTATTGATTTCTCCATTCATTCATTTAAACAATAAATATGTAAGAAATTAGCCACTAAGTTCTTGTTCATTGTGATAATAAAACAGCAGAAAAGTAAATAAATAAAAATTTTTGCATTCATGGATATCTTGTTTTCTAGTTGGAGAGATAGAAAGTAAATGACATCTGTAACTAAAATAAGTATAGGTTACAGCATCATATGAGATTAGGAGAAAAATAAACCAGGGAAGGAGAGAAGTTGTGCCCCACTCAAATCTCACCTCAGATTGTAATCTCTATAATCCCCACATACCAAGGGCAGAAGCAGGCGGAGGTAACTGTATCATGGGGGTGGTTTCCCTCATGCTGTTCTCGTGATGGTGAGTGAGTTCTCATGAGATTTGACGGTTTAAAAGGGGCTCTTTCCCCTTCACTCAGCACTTCTTCCCACCACCTTGTGAAGAAGGTGCCTTGCTTCCCCTTCACCTTCCACCATGATTGTAAATTTCCTGAGGCCTCCCCAGCCACGTGAAACAGTGAGCCAATTAAACCTCTTTCCCTTGTAGATTACCCAGTCTTGGGCAGTTATTTATAGCAGTATGAAAACAGATTAATACAGTCAGTGAAGGCGACATTTAAGAAAAGACCTAAAGGGGGTGACGGAGTAAATTGTGCTTCAGTCTAACAGAGGAGCTTTCCAGCCAGAATCAAGCAAGGGTAGAGATCCTGAGGCAGAAGCTGTTGGTGTGTTTGAGGAAAAAGGTGGCCAGTGTTAGACTGGCTGCTTACACAACAGAAATTGACAGTAACATTTATGTGAAGTACTAACTACTTCCATTCAAAGCAGCACTCAGTTTTTAAGAACACATGTAAGTAAAAAGAAGGAACATGGAGGTGAGACATAGTGCTAGAAAATAATTTTTTAATGCGATTTTTAAAATAAAACTCTACATCCTTATAGTCTACCTAAAAAGATAATTAATTTATGAAGTGACAACCAAACTAGCATTACATATTAACAAATTTGTCTGAGTCAGAGAGCTCATTGTAATGTTTTGCTTTTGCATGTACATACGTCTGTGCACAGGCACACAATTTACTGTTTAATGAAGTTTCAATATATTAAAGAAAATCACCTTAATATCATAGAGCAAATATACTACATTCATAACAATATAATCACAATTTTATAAGCAAGATTTACTGAAAGTATTTCAAAATTGATAAATACAAGCTACCAGAATCTTATAGCAAATATAACCTTTCTGTGATTTAAAATCAGGTCATCCCAAGATCAAATAAAACGGCCTCCTATTGTAACTCCTTTTTATAATATTACTAGTAATCATATTTAATGCAAACGACAAGAAAAAAATAAGAGAAATATTATCATTAATTACAGACGCCTTCTATTTCAGTGGATACCTAGGGAATTCAATTAATAACTCATCTCACTGCCTGAGTTCTGAAAACACTGAGAAACAAACAGAAGCATACCAGATGAGGAAGAAATATATTACCTTCCAGTACTGAAAACTGGTGGTTATAATTGCAACAAATGTCTTTCTTATAATAGAAATTCAGTAATCGAATGACACACTTTATCAAAAGTTATGCTGGATGCCACCACAAGGCTTCCTCATGGACTGGGCCTACATCCCATTTAACAAATAGTCAAATGCAATTAAGGGGAGATGCTCATTATACTTTTTTTTTTTCTCTCAGGAGAACAAGGCTTATTTGTGATTCACATTTTCTTTCCCCTGTAAATAAGTGAATGTGAGGCCAGAGGAAGTCCAAGAGTGTAATTCTTGAAGAGCTACTTCTACATCTAAGGACATATTCTTAGTGAAAAAAAAAGAGACATCTTCCCTAATAATAGTCTATTAAAAATATCCAAAATATACAGCTGAAATTTAGTTGGAAAAATTGAAACTATGGGTGGATACAAACTAAAGATATGGAAAAATAATAATCTTAATTTCATACCAACCATCAGTTAAACTTGTTAATTAATAGATACAGCATTTGTGCCACCATAAAGAGGCTCATTTATTTCGATTACAAGTTTGGGCCAGAAGTACATAAAATTTTATTGAGTCTATAAAGTAAATCAAATGATATCATCCCATTTTCTTTTGCAAGAAAATTCTGTATTATGAAGATGTCAATTATCTCCAAACCAGTCTATATTTAAATGCAGTTCCCAAGCTATTTCCAACAGGTTTGTCATGTGAAACTTGACAGCTGATTCTACATAGCCAGTGTGTCAGTAGCTTTTCTAAGACTGGAAACTTGGGCAGAATTTGATGCTGCAATATTGAAGTAGAATGTTTCTGTCTCTGGAAAACCTCAGTTTGTGCTCCCCAAGCTTCCAACTGACTGAATGAGGCCCACCTACATCATTGAATATAATCCCCTTTACTTAAAGTCAATTAATTGTAGATGTTAACTACATCTGCCAAATAGCTTTATAGCAACACCAAGATTCCTCTTTGGTTAAGTAATTGGGTAATATAGGCTAGGCAAATTGACACATATAATTAATCATTACATCTTATAAAGAGAAAAACACCCAGAATAGCCATAAATATTTTGAAGAAAGAATAAAAATATAGTGGTACCTTTTTCATCCAGTCTAAATTTATATTGAATATAATACCATTCTTGTAGGTATAATAGACTAATAACCTGGTGGGAGTTTAAAATTAACATATATGAGGTTTCAATATATGACCATTTCAAAAAAGTGGATTTTTTAAATGGTCATATATTGACCATATCACATTTTTGAACCATTTCAAAAAAGCAGATAAGAGATCCAGTTGTTCATGATTCAATAGATCATGTTGGAATAATTCAATATGTATAAAATTATATATATATATACACACATACAAAATATTATTGATAAAATAGACTTTACATAATATCATATAAAACAATAAAGCTATAAAGTCCAAAATAAAAATGGATTCTAAGTGAAAATTTGAAATGTGTGTGAGCAGCTGTATTACATAATTGTAATTTTTCCTTTCCTACTGTCCTTGCCGTGCTTTTAGCATTGGGAGGATGCAGTTACCTCTTTTTCGTTTGGGCTGGAACACTCCTCTCAATTTGCCTAGTGCAAAATGAGTTGGTAAAATGTGTGTAGGAACTTTACATGTGGTTATGCAGTTTTGGCTTGTATTTATGCTTCTGCCATCCACCAATGACAAGGACTTCTCTGGAGTACCACTGACATCAGAATAAAAAGAAATCTAGAAAATTTTTGAACCTAATCTACAACCTGGAATGAAACCAATGAATCACAGCTTAGTCTTAGCAGAACACCAGCTAATTTACAGCCCTATGAGCAGGAAAAATAAACGTGTGTTTAATGTACCTGAGATTTGACATTTTTTTGCAACAGAGCTTTATTATTGTGATAGTAATTTAATATATTACAGGAAATATTAGAGAAATGTGTGAGTGTTTTATTTACAGAGTGAAGAATGCTTTTCTAGGCCAAAAAATAATAAAAAAAAAACAGAAAAACAGGAAAAAATTGCCTTTATAAATATATAAAGTATTAATGAAGGAAAATAAACATCAAATAAAAATAATATGATAGCCTGTGAAAAACTATGCAACATGAAAAGATTGATATTATAAAATTCAAAATCTCCTACATTATTGAAAATAACAAAATAGGAAAATGGCTTAAAATAAATACGTAGAAATATTAACAGAAAAATACATTGAAGATGATTATCTCTTAGTAATATTTGTATCATAAGAAATAAAATGGTCATTTTGTTCTTTAAAGGGTAAAAATAAAGCAATGAAAATAACAAGTGGTTTCAAGGATAAGGATAGATGGGAATATTTTCTGTTTGGGAAATATTAATTTTAGAGTAATTTTAATTATTATCTATATCTTAAATGCACATAACTTCCATCTAGGAATTCTACTTCTAATAATTCTATCAAAATTTTAATATTTATGCTTAGGCATGCTTATACAAAAGTGTCTATGTTTACATTGCATATTAGAGCAAAAAATGAAAACAATCTAAATATGCATCATTTAACAAATTTTTATTTGTAATATACCCAGCAACACATGTCTGGTGCATACAGCATGTTAAATAAGAATCAGTAATACTTATCAATCAATAAACCATGCTCCAACTAAATCTAATTCGAGATGTTAAGATATTTAGTTTACTCTTCAGAAACATACGTTTAGGTGAATGTTAAAATCTTATTTTTGCTCTTAAAAATTCCTAAATTGATTTATGTGTTCAATACAATCACAAACAAATTTCTACAAGGTGTTTTTGTAAAAATTTACAAGCCGATTCTAAAATTTGTGTAGAAATGCAAATGACTTTCCAAAAGATTATCAGTGTTGAAGGGCTTACATCATCAATTTTAACACTTATTATAAAACCACAGTACTGGAGCATAAACATAAACAAGTGGAGAGGAATAGAGAGTCCAAAAATAGACTCATGCATCATTAATCAGTATGTTATTAAACTAATTACTTATATTAATTTTATAATTAATCAGTTAATTAAATTAAACAATTAATTTGTCCATTAATTTTTGATAAAGGGGTAAAGGCAATTGAATGGAGATAGTCTTCAAAAAATGATGCTAAAACAGCTGTATAGTCATACCCAATAAAAAGATTCTCAATCCATACCTTGTACCATATAAACATCAAAAGCTACACTGTACCATACAAATATCAATATCCAGGGTATTCCCCAGTTAATTTAGGACATTACTGATATCATGGGCCTAAAGTGAAAGCTTTACTTACGAGTTTGTTATTGTGATGTTATAATTGGTACAAGAGAAAAGAAATAAGCAAAACGCACCCCCAAATATTAATTTTTTAAAAAATAAATCCTGAGAGAAACAATAGTTTCAGAAATTGAAAGCACTACCTTGATCATTCCAATATTGGCATGCAGGCTAAGCCAATGTTGAGCCATACCAAAGATTATTAAGGGAGTCTTTGATCCTGTAACAGTTGTTAAGCTTGAATATCAAAGCTGTTCTCAATTATAACTACGACACTGTAAGTAACAGAGCTGAGTGATTAGATGCCACATATAGGAAATTCCTTTTTAAACAACTTGTGAAAGATGCAGCTTAATTAGAAAAGGCAATCAAATTCCAAAATTTGGGAAAAATACACTTTCTGACAAAAATACTAGTCAGCAGTTTGAATTCAAAATATACATGAAATGGAAATTGCAAACTACTCTGAAATGGCAAGCTATCTACACAGGTGTAATGTGTGTGTTATAAGCCTCTAGCTCTACCTTAGTAAACATATTTCTTTGAGGACTTGTAGTTCTATTGCAGGGATTGTGTCTCCCTGGAAGAGGTTGCAGGTGCCATCTTAGTTGAATAAAAAGACTTCAGACTGTTATTTCGGAAAAATAAATCTAAGGAAGTGTACTACAAAGATTCCTCACCCCCACCGCCCAGTCTCTCCAGATTTTAAAAGAGAAAAATATATACATCATGAAGACTTTTTAAAATTAATCTCTAAAGACATTGAATCTATAGCATAAATTTTATAAGATCTAACATATTGATTTATTTTCTGTTGACTGATCAATATGAGGAACTGCTACTCATGTATCGATACTTGAAAATCAGGTTTATTTTGTACCTCAGTACTCTCTAGACATCAAATAGTCTAGGAAAACCTAACATTTTTGTATTCCCAAATATCTTAAACACTTAGAAAGTACCTCTTTTTGATTCACATTTTGCCACTGTGTTCATGAACATTTGCGGTAATAACATTTCAGCTTCTTAATGTTGTCATTCTTAAAATATCATTCACCATAATATATTTATTGTGTTTTGGCAAAACATAATAAAAATATTAATGCTACTACTAATAAACACACAAAACAAGCAAACTTTTTTTTTTTTTTTTTTTTTTTGTGAGACAGAGTCTCGCTCTGTCGCCCAGGCTGGAGTGCAGTGGCACAATCTCGGCTCACTGCAAGCTCCGCCTCCCGGGTTCACGCCATTCTCCTGCCGCAGCCTCTCCGAGTAGCTGGGACTACAAGCCCCGCCACCACGCCCGGCTAATTTTTTGTATTTTTAGTAGAGACGGGGTTTCACCGTGGTCTCAATCTCATGACCTCATGATCCACCCGCCTCGGCCTCCCAAAGTGCTGAGATTACAAGCATGAGCCACCGCGCCCGGCCAAAACAAGCAAACTTTAATTTTTTACTAAAGTTTTCAATCTCAGACACAAAATAATGTGTATGTCATTGCCAATTTTGTTTAAGTACTTTTAAATTTAAAAACTACAGGAATAGGATAAATATCACTTTGAGGTTAAGCAACATTTGACAACATCACCCCCATCATTTCTTGCCACTGTCTTCTACCAACTGGCATGTTCAATTTTATGTTTGCCTGAAATTCTTTGATACCTGCCTTCAGGTTTTCCTTATAACCTCAATTCTTGCCATAATCCTGGACAACATTCAGGATTTTTTTTGATTGTTATTTTCTTAATCTATATTTATCTATTTTACCACCAAAACTGTAAATTTAAGCATTGATGTCAGTGATGACAATCTTCCATTTTCTTCTTATGTGTTATTTCTATCATAGGTATCTTTGGCATCATGGGAATTTCTATACCTTGACCTCTCTACTTAATTCTTTCTGTCACTTATTCCTGGCTTTATTGTAGGTGCTTTCAATCCTGAACACCCATGTCACCCTCTTGCTTATATGATCCACTTCCCAGTATCCTCTCCTGTATCAGGAACTTTGATATAGCCAGCACAAAACAAACACAGAACACTGGATGTTGGTGTCAGAAGAAATTCATTGTCTCCTATCTCACCTGAGACCTAAAAGTGTTTTAAGAATTATTTTATATTTTCCCACTTAACTGCCTCTCTTATTCACAAGGGCATTTCAAACTGTCTCCACTCTTCTCAAATTCCTTATCCTTCTAAACTTTCTCAATCCCAGTGATAGAATAACTACAATTTCCTGAGTATTTGATGTTTTGAACAATCTACTAAACCCATCACAAATATTGCCTCATTTCATCCTCTCAATAACCCATGAAGTGGTTTTATTATTTTTATTTTACTGAGTGATAAACAGAAGAAGGTGAGAGTGATAAGGAGTATGTCAAGGTTCTGTAATGGATAATAGTTGGAGCTTGGATTTGAACTCCCAACCTCATAATCTGAAATGCGCCCTTCAGCAGAAAAGAACTTGCTCCTTTCTTTACTGAGAGTAGAGACTCTATTAGATGAGAAGTGTCTTCTTTTCTGTATTTCCATTATAAATGCATTTTCTTTCCTCTGTTTCTCATTTTCTCTTGATATTGTCAAAATTCTATATGAGCACTGATATGGTTTGGCTGTGTCCCCACCCAAATATCATCTTGAATTCCCATGTGTTGTGGGAGGAACACAGTCGGAGGTAGTTGAATCATGGGGGCAGTTCTTTCCTGTGCTTTTCTTGTGATAGTAAGTCTAATGAGATCTGATGGTTATTATAGGGGGGCAATTTCCTGCACAAGCTCTCTGTTTGCCTGCTGCCATCCATGTAAGACATGACTTGCTCCTCCTTGCCTTCTGCCATGATTGTGAAGCTACCAGAGCCATGTAGAACTGTAAGTTCAATTAAAATGCTTTCTTTTGTAAATTGCCCAGTCTTTATCAGAAGCATGAAAATGGACTATAACAAGCACCTAATATTATATTATCCTCTTATGCCTACATAAATTCTTTTCTTTTATATAACCCACTTTCTCTTTATAGCTTCAATTTTTCCTTCATTGGATCTTCTCCAATTATTTCTTTCAAATAACAATAATAATATTAATGATAATAAACTCCCATCTTTACAAATAAAGGCAACAATTATCACTCTCTACATATTACTCTAGGTTTCTGATCCTTACATTGTGAAGAATTTAGGGGGGGTTTATAATCAATATCCTCATTCTTTCTCTTCCTTTTTCTGTTTAATATAGTAAAATATGAGTTCTACCCACTTTTCCAGTGAAACTGCTTCCACTGGCATCACCTAAAAACTTGTTGGTCAATCCATTATAACCTTTTAGTTTCATGTTTTTTCAGTATTTGGAAATATCCCTGTGCTAATTTTATACTGCTGCATAACACACCACCAAACATTTAATAACATACATTTACCATCTTTAAACAACATCCATTTATTATCTTACAGTTCTGTAGGTCATGGCACCTCAAGGTTATTTGTTGAGGGTTTTGCACAGCTGAAATCAAAGCGTTGGCTGCGCTGCATTCCCATCCAGAGATCAGGGTCCTTTTCCAAGATCATTCAGGTTGCTGGTTGAATTAAGCACATTATAGTTGGAGGAGAGAGGTCGCCGAGTTTTTTTTGTTTGTTTGTTTGTTTGTTTGCTTGCTATAAGCCAGAGATCTTTGTCTTCTTCTAGGAGATATGTCTTAGCCATAAGGGCTTATTCACAACATAGTAGCTTTCTTCTTCAAAGTCAACAAGACAATCACCCTTCAGTTTGTTATGGTAAAATTTTAAATAATAATAATCATACAGAGAGTGACTATACCATTACCTTTGCCATATAAAGTAATCTAATCAGGGGAGACACCATTTATCATATTAACAGGTCCTGCCCACACTCAAGGGGAGGAGATCAAAGGACATTTCCACCACTGATTAGGAATCTTGGAGGCCATATTAGAATTCTTTCTACCACGGTTTCCTTTTTGGCATCTTCTATTTCTTTGGCTCCTCTGACACCACATTTTTATAGTTTTCCTCCTTCCCCTTCAAATATGTCTTCAAGACACTTCTTTTTATGACCTGCACTTAAAATATTTAATATCCATCATTCTTAAAGCCTACTGTCTCATCTATAACTTGATGCATCTAAAATCTATGTCTCTATTCCTGTATGCTCTTGTGTTACAAATTTATGAATCTAACTGCTTACTCTCCATTGCCATATGCACTTGAATGAGCAAAGGAATATTAACATATTACATGAACTCATCATCACTTCTTTCTCATACCTAACACACATGCACGTGTGCATGCATGGGCACACACACATAATCTCTTCTTCAGTGGTCAGTGTTTTCAGTGAATGAAATAAAAACACCATTCAAATACTAGCCAATGCCAGAGGTCTGTGTTGCTCCTTGATTGCTCTTCTACCACTTACACAGCATGTCCAACAAATCATGAAACACTTTTACTTTCACCTCTTTAATAACTCTCTGATTTACCCAATCGGAGTTACCAACATACTTGAGTTAATTAGATAAAAATCTTCCAAACTAGTTTTATCTCTGTAGATTGATTCTAGAAGCATATATTTAATTGTTTATACTTTTTATCCTAAAGCTCTTCAATACTCTGAACTCAGGGTAAAATGCAAACTCTTTGGAATGGGATTTAAAGACCCTCAACAATAGGGTCTTGATTATATCTCCAGTTTCGTCATTAGACATTTCTCATCTGAACTCAGAAATTTTGCTACAAGTATACTAAATTACTTGCAGATCCAGGAACATCTGTTTGTTTGTTTGTTTGTTTATTTTCTCTAGACTAAAGACCATGCCTTTGAACATGCTATTCCTTGTGATTGACTGGAACATCCTTTTCTCCTTTTTACCTGACTGACTTCTATTGATGCTTGTAGTCACAGTTTCGTTCTTGGTGAGGGTCTTTTCTTACCATTCTACACTAAACATGGTTTGAAGATTGTTTTATGTGCTCCTCCCTGATAAAGCACTTAGATTATTATTTAAATTGCATTTTTTCTATATTGTCTCTTAATAGAAATATGCAGCTTTCTGCAGTGTTATAAATTAAATGGATAAATCTTAAAGGATGTATAAGTTATAATCAAGAGAAAGGAGGGTAAAAGGAAGTATATATAGAGAAATGGAACAACATTATTAAAGTCACAAATACAGTGTGCTTGGGATATATAAGTAGTTCAGTAATTTGAGAGTATAAGATATAAAGGTCAAGGAGTAATTTGGAATGCTGAACTGAATCCACAATGAGCAGGATAATTAATGCCTCAACTTAATCTGGTAGTCAGAGAAAAACCACTAAAAATTCATAAACATTGACATGACGTAGCTCTCCTTTCCTTTTAAATCTATCACATAAATGACTAGGTAAAAGATAGATTAATGGTAGCAATCTTCTAAGAAGACAGATTAGAAGATTATCAGTGCAACTAAGGTGAGAAATAATTAAGTCTTGGAAAAATCAAGCTGGAGATACAAACACAGACTTGAAGAATAGAAGATTAAAGATAAAATGTTAAAAGGCAGTTGTTTAACTTATCCTATGATTTAAACATGTATGTGTATATACACACATATATATCTATATATATTCAGATATCTCTGTTTCTTGAATGTGTATCTTATTCGTTGAACAAATATCTATATTTCAAAGAACAATATATGTGTTGTATATATTATAATATTGTATATATAATATGTGCATTATATATACATATATTATATATACATATATAGAGACATATACAAAGAATAGAATACACATACTCAAAAAATAGCACAGTTATGGTCTGCATATTTCCCCAATACTTCCCCAATAAGGTTGAAACTACTTGATGAAGAGAACCATTATTTTTTAAAATTTTATAACATCTACTGTGAACCTTGAATTTTTGTAACACATACACCCAAACACCCACAGACATAAAGGCCTCTGAATAATTCTGCTTCAAATAGTACAATAAATGTTTTTAATTAATTTGACTATTAAATGAATTCATACTCTTTTATGTGTTGTGCATATTACAAGTTCAGTTTTTGAAAACTATGCCCAGAGAATGCATTTGAGGTTCCTGACATGAGCCATACTTTTTGCACCATCAGAATTCCTCTTTGAGGCTATCTGCTTGTCTTAGTGTTCCCATTGTCTAAGCCAGCACTACTTGATAGAACTTTCTGTAATGATGGATTATGTTCTATATCTATGCTATTTAAATATAGTATCCGTTAACTACGTGTAGCTATTGAGCCCTTGAAATTTGGTTAGTGTGACTGAAGAATTGAATTTTTAATTTTATTTGATTTTAATTAACAAGATTAAACAGCCACTCATCACTAGTGGCTATATAGTGGACAACACACATCTCGATTTTTAAGCACCGGACTTCTGACAGTTGGAAATTACTGGAATTTGAGTTGCTGTGATTTGATTCAACTAAATTAAAATTAAAATACATTTCTCAAACCTCCTTTGCATGCTTAAACTTATGCTTACAGCTGTGGAACAAAGGTGCAAAGAACTGAAAACTTCAGATTCTACCTTTGAAGAACTCCATAGTCAGTCTTATGGACAAAAGCTTGTGGGCCAAATACAATCTGTCACCTGATTGTGGAAATACAGTCTTTTTGGAACATAGCCATGCCCTTCCTTATATATTGTCTCTGGCTACTTTTGTGCTACAGAACAGGTGTGAGTGGTTACAACTCAGGGTACACAGTCCTCAAAGCCTAAAATATTTACTCTCCGGCTCTATACAGAGAAAGTTTGCTAGCCCTGGTGTAGTGGGTCAGAGCTGTGAAAACAAATAATTACAACGAAGTGCAACAAAGCTAACTATAGAAATGCGGATAAAGTACAGAGGCATTAGGGCAGGCCATGATTGACTCTGGCTGAGTTGTTCAGGAAAGGAATCAAAGAGAAGTGATGTCTGAGTTAATTCTGATTGATGTATAAGAGTTTGCCAGAACAGAATTAAAGGGAGGGTTTGATGAGTCTCTCTGTATTTAGTGAACGGAAAATAAATGGAAAATAAAATAATCTCACCATTTATAAATACACCCACAAATATATATATTTGTGTGTGTGTTTATACATATAAAATATATACATATACAATATATACATATATATGTGGAATATGCATATATTTTCTCACTACTGTTAATAATACTGTTAATAAATTTAACACTAAGGGGAGCTTATTAGAAAGTCTATATTGAAAAGATCTTTAATCTTTATGACTTATTTACCTATAGTTACTAATATTAAATGAAATAACACATTTTATATTATTTATTTTATTTATTTAATATAAATATATAAATACAAAAAATAATATAAATAAATAAAATAAATATATAAATTATTTATATTAATTTATATATTTTCTGGAGTTACAATTGAATATTTTTTTTTTTAAGCCATTAACCTTCAAAAGGAAGTTTTCCTAACAGCATGCGGTCATTGTTTTTTATGTGATGTGTGAAGGAATACAGGAATATCATGGGCACACATCTAAATATCATGGACACACATCATGGACAACATGTTTTTCATGTCATTGGCTAAAATGCGAAGATGACCTACAAGAAGGTATTTATGACTGAACAAGAAAAGGGTATTATAATGTCTAGAACTCAGGCTACATAGAACTTAGTGGCTCTAAACAGACACACTGAGTTGAAGTTTGAAGCATTAGGAAATCTGAAGTCAATATTAGAATAGAGATTTTAATATCAACATGATTTACACTCCACGTAATTCATTTTTTAAAGAAAATAAAAATTCAACTAATCCGAACCATTGGTCTTTATTATTATTATTTTTTATCTTTACTAGATATTTGCTTTCCTTTGCTGCAGTTATTTCACACTTCTACTTTTGGGCTAGTTCCCCTGTGGTTTGAGTGGAGTGAAGGGGACAAGTGCTTTCCTCTGGCTATTATTATTGGTTCAGGTAATTTAAATTTAAGCTTGTTTGCATGTGACATTATCTAAAGGTAAGTATTCCTGAAGGAAGTTTCAATCAATAGATATATCATCACAATTAATGGTTGTGACAGGACAGGGACACCTTTTCTTCCTATGGATATGAAAAAAGTGTGATATTCCCTTCATAGTGCGGCAGCCATTTGGTGACCCTGAGAGAAGACAGCCTAAGAATGAAGTCAACATATGGAATAGGGCAGAGAAGAAAATACAGAAAGCTAAGCCACAACCCTACTGATCATTACCTCAAGCCCACTCTGTGCCCACATTTTTAAGTGAGCCCATCAATCCTGTATTGCTCAAGTCAATATAGTTATATTTATATTACTTTTATATTACTTAAAGACATCTTGATGCAAAGATGTACAATATATGAGTAGCTTTCAAACAGAGTTGCATATCAAACAAAACCCTATGTCTAATTTTGAAATTACATCTAAATGACTATAGAATCTGTTTTAGTTTTATTTTCGGGAATAATAGCATTTGCTCATGTACAACCATTTTTATCCCCTACGGTCTCCTTGGAGATGCATACACTTTCCGCTTTATAATTATGTTGGATTAAAATTTTGTATGCCTTACTAAAATGTAGATCCTACCTTCATTTTAAGGAAATTATTAAGGAAGGAAAAAAAATTGCCAGATGATTTTAACGAGAAAATAGAATTCAAAAATATTTGAAATAGTGTGTTTAAGAACAATGTTGGGTGGAGAGATGATGTTAAACTATAACTCTAAGTAGGTAAGAGGAAATATAAGGCCAGCTGGAGAATGTGCATGTGTGTGTGTATTCACATGTATGTGTGTTTCCTTGTGTTGATTGTTGTAGGGAAGGTAATGACAGAGAAGTGTGATACTAAAGTAAAAAAAAAAGTCCTTAAATGACAAAAGTTGATTAATTCAATGTCTTATGTAGGAAAAGGTTAATGATTTCAGACAAAGGCTGTAATCTAGGGGCAAATAAGAAATATTTAATAACTGTTTGCAATTGGAATTTCAAGAGTGCCATATTTTTAAGAGGAATTTAGAATTACAGAACTTACTGCGAAAGTCCAGTATGTTTTAAAATGCCTTTTTTCAAACCTAACAATATTTTTTTACATATATGCATCAAAATTTGCTTTTGTAATGTAAGCTTTTAAAACATATCATTATTAGTATCAGCATCATCATCATTTATTTTACTTTGCAGAGCATTGTAACTGGATAACTTATGGAACTGCATTCATAGCATAAAGTGAAAATGAAATATAAAGTTATCAAATAGCAGGTATATAGCTAAGGAATTGTAATACAACATTTATCTTTGAAGTTTTCAATCTATATTTAGAACACTAGTGTGTCATTTAAAAGGCCCCATATATTGACAACATTAACACCTTATTTTTTGAATAGTAGTTAAAATATAAAAAAATTCAACATTCTTGAAAGTTATAAAAAGAAATACTGTATTAACAGCTATTAATATGGAAATTGTGAGAGAAAGTGTACTTGTGCACCATGAAGAACTCTTATATGTACTGTTACTACATTTTGCATTTTTTTACATAGCTTGATTTAGGTTAATTATATATATATTTGCATATAATATTGGTTATAAACATATGTTTCAAAGTGACTTTTATGGATTGCTGGTCATGCAAAACTCTCGCACAGTGACTGGTGTTCTGAATTTTTTTAAAAAGACACGTATGTTCTGTTCTTGGATTCTACAATACACTTTGACCTATTAAGGGTTCTGATAAGTTCAGCAGTAAAGAAACTAACTGAACATCATTTAATAAAACGTTGCTTAAACTTATTTGTCAAGAAAATATTTTCCCCTAAATAACACTAACGTCTATAATTGGGAATGCTCAGTTCACCAAATAGACCATTAAATCTTTCATTTTGAATAAAAATATTTTCAATTTCCTTGTTTGGCTTTGCTTCTGTGGTACATTGGCTCAGATAGTTTCACCATAAATAGTGATTTTTTTCAACTTGTTTTAACCTCAATAGTAGATCTTGTTCTTTTGGCTTAAGATAAGCACTACTTCTATATGTATCACATTATATTGGCTTCTTTTTGTTAAGGTAATAGCGTGCTCTAAATTCCAAGATAGATATTAAAAATGTATAATTTTAAAAGGTACACCAAGGACATTGGATGGATTGTTTTGATTTTTTTTTATATTTGTACATGGATTTTTGCCTAAGAGTGTTTTCCTGTATAGCAAATCTTGCCCTTTGATGTAACAGAAAGATGTGTGGGGTGTGTGTGTGTGTGTGTGTGTGTGTGTGCACGTCTGTATTAGTATTTCAGGGTTTCTCCAACCAATGTCATCAATATAAATTTCTTACACGATGACAACATTATTTGTTTTTCTTAATTCAATCTCATTCAGACCAGTATAATACAAATATTAGATAGGGAGGAGCAAATCTGTCTAAGTCACACTGAATAGATTTAAAGAATTTGAGGATTTAATGCTGAATGTCAGACTCAGATTACACCAAAATCTTGAAATTCTAAAGCAAGATTTCTTCAGTAAGATAGTGTCAATGTAATGAATATCATATTATGGTCTTCATTCCATAGCTGCACATGACAAAACATTTTCACTCAGAAAATGTCATGCTCATTTAGAAAGAAGATTGATAAAAGACATCATATGAAGTCTTTCTTGGAAAATAAGGCTGTGGAGCTGTCTGGATCCTCACTGCAAAGTGAAATGTCCTCTTTGTTGGGAAGATAAACAGAACAATAATACACTATCATGCTCCAACTGAAAATACATAGGGCTAAATGACTAATCATATAAATATTATAGTTTTCAATAATCACTAATAAAAATAATACATATTTCTTTCTTCCACTCATATTTATTCATTGTTTACGTATTCTACTTAATAGAGTAAATGAATGTGTACAATGTTAAAGAAACAGGGTAGAAGTAAACCATCAAAGAAAGATTTTTTTGGAGAAAATTAGCCATGTCAGGCATATAATATGCTCAAGGGGTAATTCTTATGAGTTATTTATAATTATGCTGATTATTACGTATAAAATGATCAATTAAATTATTCAATTTGAATGGTGCCTCAAAGGATCCATAATTGTACTTTTTTGCAGTAAAGCTGTAGTACAAAACATTGGTGTTTGGGAGTCAAAGATATCTGATTTGAAGCTCTTGCTCTGCCTCTTATTTGGAATTACTTAAGTGTTCTGTGCTTCAATATTTGAGTCAAAATAAAGGGAATAACTTCAGACCTTTTAGCTCTTGTGATAATTTTTTTAAAATGTTAATCCTTTAAGTTTGCTTCTAATGCTAGCTCATTTTCTCATTCTCCTTCCCTTTTTAGCCACTGTTCCATCCAACTCATCCTGCAGTTTTTTGTTTTGTTTGTTTAATTTTTACATTGCCAACATAAGTTTATGGAGTATGAGTGTAGTTTTGTTACATGGATATATTGCACAGTGGTGAAGTTGGAGCTTTTACTGTAACCATCACCTGATTAATATATGTTGTACTGATTAAGTAATTACTCATCCCTCATCTCCCTCTCAACCTTCCACCCTTCTGAGTCTCCAGTGAGTGTTATTCCACACTCTAACTTGCAATTTCATTTCCATTTCATTCCTCTCTTTTTCTTTCCTTAATTACTTTGCTACAGAGTAAAACACACTGCTTGGTCTAATAATTTTTTACAGTAAAAGTATAAATTGAGTTTGGGATTTTTCTTGGCTTTGTGTCAAATGTTGCTAAATATTTAACGAGGCTATATGAAATTCATTTTTGTCCAGACTGAAGTTCCAAGGACTGCATATTTTAAAAATATATATCACATGCCTTACATCTTTAATGTATTCTCAATATGTTCTTTTTTTAAATCCCATTATCTTCACCTAGAGTCTGAGCTGATATTTTCTCTTAACCAGGTGGTCTTTTTAACAGTTGAGTTGATTTTTTATTTTTAACATTTATAACTATGAAATGTTAGGTTTTATAAAATGTACCTGTGGATGCCAGTTACCACCCTAACAGACCATAAATGTTTTTATTACCATGTTTGTGGAATAATTTATCTATGTAGAGTTTGATGTGTGATTTTTGAAATTCCACAATGTATTATTTTCAAAATCACTTTTACTTGAGCTTAAGGAAAAGTATACAAAGTTTCAATTAAGAGACATAATTCATTATATCACACATGTGCTATTAGTTACTATTGCAATAGTAGCTATGAATGTATATGAATACTATTATACAATATTAGCAGCAAGTAGGTATCATTTAATTTTTTTAGCTTTTAGTTTGGGGCTATTTGGAAAGAAGGTCTAAATAACTTGTCTGCCCAATTATTTTTTGATCTTTCTTAATTTCAAGTCTTCTAATGAACAAATAAAAATTTACACAATTGTATCCTATAATGTATAGTGATTTTATTCATTCTCTTTCCAGAGTGGCACCCCTTCACCTGATAAATATTTTAGTCTTAATTTGACATCTACTAAATTACTGAAATGCATTGAGCTGATTCTTTTGAAGTATTAATTGATACTTGAAATGTGATTCATTATCTAAAGGAAATTTGACTCAGTCCAGTAAAACATTAGAAATGAAATGCACTTCAATATATCTGTCAAACTCCTTGTTTTACTAACTAAGCAACAGAGAGATTAAGGGGTTATCTCCTCTTTTTTTTTTCTTTAATTGTGATTTAATATGCCTTTCCTGATAATTATTTAATACTAATAGTTTATAGTTTTGAAGGTTTCAAATTTATAGCCAGTACCTTTGTCATGATGAATGAATCCTCTAAGAAGACAAAGTTATTTAAACCTGTATGGCCAAGCAGCAATATTGCAAAAATCTCTGAATTGCCTGGCCTGGCGCAGTGGCTCACGCCTGTAATCCCAGCACTTTGAGGCCGAGGCGGGCGGATCACGAGGTCAGGAGATCGAGACCATCCTGGCTAACACGGTGAAACCCCGTCTCCACTAAAAATACAAAAAATTAGCTGGGAGTGGTGGTGGGCGCCTGTAGCCCCAGCTACTGGGGAGGCTGAGGCAGGAGAATGGCGTGAACCTGGGAGGCGGAGCTTGCAGTGAGCCGAGATCACACCACTGCACTCTAGCCTGGGCGACAGAGCAAGTCTCCATCTCAAAAAAAAAAAAAAAAAATCTCTGAATTGCCTTAAAAATGATGTCTCATTTAGAAAACATGATTTTTCATATTTATTCCTGATGCCACATTAACATTTTTGACTGCTGATGGCCATTAATATAAACAAAAAATATTTTTTAATGCAATGCAATTTACTTAAAGATATTTTGCATTTCTCTTTCTTACATGTTTACAATATTGAAAGACCTTTTATTTTTAATTTTCTGAAAGAAATAACCAGAAACTTTGATAAATCCCAAACTTATATGGAAGAACATTTCTAGATATGTGAAGGAATTGTGTAGAATGTATTTTTTCATATCTATTTGAAAAGAGTAGAAATAACTCTTTGTCTTTTACAATCGCTAGGCAGATAACAGGTCTGAGAGTCGAGATATGGAGTCAAAAGCAAAGTGAAAGAAAAATGCAGGCAAAAATAACAATCATACACTTTCTACTTATTTGACCTGGGTAGTATCCTTGGGCCTAGTTTTATTATTAATAAAATGGAAACAATTATTTCTGCCACATAGATATGCGCTTTAAATGTAGTAGTCATCTTGGAAATGTGTTTTTCACAATCACGCAAATGATCGTTTTCAATATTAAGTGATATTAAACTTTGTACAACTCCTGGAGATGGTAATATCTAGCAGTTCAGCCTGTGATCTACTCTCTTTGTTTTGAATCATTAATTACCAGTAACTTTTTTCCAGTGTGGCATAATTGATCCATGAGGTAATTAAGTTGATACATTTCATTACCGGTCTGTTTGGATATTATATGTATTATCAACCCATGAAATAAGCCATTATTTAGGATTTTAATAAATCTTACATAGCCAAAACTTTAATACATATTTCCATCATAGCTCCCTTTTTAAATAATCTGGTTTTCTACACAAGGTTATGATACTGATGGTTAAAGATCATGCCTTACTTGTCTTTGTATTTCCTAAAACATTCTAGAGCCTGCCACAAAATAGGTGCCGATTACATAGTTGTAAAATTAAATAATAACTTCATGAACTATTTACAGAAGATGATATATATTTTAATATATAATGCTAGCAATAATCAATTTGCTTTTCTTTTAAGGAAGGCTAGTAAAACCTTCCAAGACTTCATTGATCTAAAGGACAATGTTAAAAGATAATATTTACATTATGGGACCAGTTACAAATTCTTTCTCACTCTTCAGGTCTAAGATGACTTGTGCTACACTGAATTGCAAGCTTCAATGTGTTGTGATATAGAAAGAAACCTGGATTTCATAGCTTTCAAATAATACTTTCATAAATTTTTAGCCAATTATCTTTAGCGGTCATCTGCCAAATTTCAGAATGTCAAAGCTCATCAGTGAGCTCATATTTGCTCTCTATAGTGTCATAGCAATGTTGTAAAGATATTACAATTTCAAAACTTTGCATGGTAGTTATAATAATAAATGCAAAAGTAATCATTTAAAAATATAGGGAAGAGGAGAATGGACAATAGTAAGCTTAAATGTTTTGAACATAATAGATAGCATACATCCTATTTTTCATGCTAGGATACACTGCTTCTGTTGTGAAATAAAATTTGTAGTTTGCTTAGCAGAGCAGAAAGTAATTCAACATGAATTGATAGAATATTGTAGAAAACATTCTAGCTGGCTAAAACTTCCAGAACCACATATTACCCAAGCTGGTATATGACCAAAATACTAGGATTTAATGGCTGTATATCATTTTTGTGTTTGTTTTTTGTGAAAATTGCCTGAGGTTCTGTAGTTATTCCTATTCCACTTTGAAATACGGCTCCATTTTCCATCAGAAAAAGCAAAAGATGCAGAATTATGTAATGAACCATGCAGTAAATGAAAAAAGGACCTATTCTTTGAGATTTAGCAAAAATGCTCTTATCTATATAAATTATTTTCCTGAAAGCGATATTATCACATGAAGACCCAGTGAGTCTCACTCGATTTTCCTAAACAAAATGGGACAGTTTTCATAATTTTCTGAGCAAAAAAAAACATGAGACTTACTTTATTTTAATCTACCTTTCTTTTCCTTCCTTCGTTTTCCTTCCTTCCTTCCTTCCTTCCTTCCTTCCTTCCTTCCTTCCTTC